>NC_136505.1:74481044-74561044 GCF_053919585.1 Euprymna scolopes | reverse complement strand
ATTTAAGAATTCAGGTGATCGCTCATCCCCCTCTCAGTACAGGCCAATAAGTCTCCTGTGCGTCATGAGTAAGTTGCTAGAATCTGTGTTAAATACAGAAGTAATCAAACATCTCAACAAAAATAACCTTCTTAGTGACACTCAATATGGTTTCCGTTCTGCTAGATCTACAGCAGATGTCCTTACAGTTATATCGCATAGGATTAGCAAATCTCTCGACGGTGGCAATCTTTCTAGGGCAATTGCTCTTGACATATCTAAAGCCTTTGATAGGGTATGGCATAAAGGTTTACTTCATAAGATCGCTAGCTATGGTATAGCTGGAAAAGTCTTCTCAATTATTAAATCATTTCTTTCTGATAGGTTCATAAGAGTAGTAGTTGAGGGGCAAAAATCAGAAGCTCACAGTATTAATGCCGGTGTCCCTCAGGGATCCATCCTGGGCCCAACTCTTTTCCTGATCTACATTAATGATCTTCCAAATCATATCCTTACATCATTTGTAGACATTTATGCTGACGACACTACCATTTATGGTAGCACATCTAAGACAGTAAACGACCAAGTTCTCTCCAATTCTCTCTCCTCTGATCTTGAGCACGTAGTACAATGGGGAAAGGAGTGGCTGGTTACTTTTAATGCATCTAAAACCAAGCTTCTCTCTTTACATCATCAACATTCTAATTCACATTTGTCATCAATTGAAATGAATGGCTCTCGTCTTCAGGAGGCCTCAAGTTTTGACAAGCTTCTGGGCTTGACCATTACTCCTGATCTTAAATGGAACACGTATATCAAATCTGTTGCCAAGGCCGCTGGAAAAATGGTGGGATCTTTCTATCGATCCAGTAGATATCTCACTGCTGATGCTATTCTCTACCTATATAAGAGCCAGGTACGTCCAAGGATGGAATACTGTTGCCACATCTGGGCAGGAGCTGCTAGAAAGGACTTGTCCTGCCTTGATAGAGTTCAAAATAGACTTCGTAGCCTCGTAGGAGATGTCCTTTTCTCCTCCTTGCAACCTCTATCTCACAGAAGAGATGTTGCGAGTTTGTCTCTGATGTATCGTTATTTTCATGGAAAGTGTTCAACTGAGCTTCAATCTATGGTCCCCCCTCGCCAAACTTTCACAAGAAACACTCGTCTAGCTGTAAACACTATCAATAATTTCCCCCACTCTTTATCTGTGCCTAAACCTAAACGTAGATTCCATGAACAAAGCTTCTTTCTTAGAACTGCACGCCTGTGGAATTGTCTTCCGTTTTCCTGCTTTCCGGCTGACTACAATATGGTTGTGTTCAAGTCTAAAGTAAATAAGTTCTTGATGAGCCGTTCCATATAAGTTATTAAATTTACCAAATTTTCATTACTAATGATTACTATATTGACCAATTTCTACTGTACACTCTTTAACCCTTATCCTTGAGTGGCCTCTGGGCCTTGATAATGTGATGACGCCTTTGTAAAAAAAAAAAAAAAAAAAAAAGAAAAGATAAATGTGAATGCAATTGAGAATGGGGAAATGGCCCGCAATTAATTCACTGAAAGTAAGTTTTCAATTAACTGTTGTTTCATCATTTTCAATAAAACCTGTGACGTCATGATCATCTCAAAATGTTGCTTTTGTCTTCTTTTGCAACCAATTCCCATGGTGTCCAGTGAGTGAAATTGGTATGGAAGATCATTCGTTGCTACAAATAATTTTTAGCACAGGTATTTCTTGGTATAGTATTCACACGTGTTTGTATCTTATATACATTGGCTGGCCTGAAGAGACAACACTCTCAATTATTCAAATGGCAATAAGATGCTGAAAGAGTCTGATCCAGCAGGATTCATTTAACAGTAAAGCGTTAGTTTGGTCGTCATTCTTTCATTGCCATAAAGATTAAATTTAATCTATGGTTGCTGGAACGTCTGAACATTCTACACAGCTGAATTCGGTCTGGAACTGCAGTCTGCAATTATTGCAAAGTAACCCAAGTGAATATTTTAGCACTTAGTGACGAGGGCTATTTCATTGAAATCTTAGCTATTTAGGTTGGAATAGCATGAGCAAAGGTTGTAAGAGAGAAGCTAGCATTGGTTTTGCTGTTAAATTCGGATCAACTTACATATAGTGATCGTATGATTTCTATAATGTTGTCCTTCGTATACAATAGTTATTTGTTCATATGATTCAACTCTGAATTCCTGAGAACAACTGCTATTGAAGATTCATCGTGTAGATAAACTTGCCTTCTTTAGGGACTTAAATATGCAGTATAATTGCAATTTATTATTTTTTTAATCCCCCCTCCCCAAGATTCTTTACTCGACCCAAGCAATGCCAAGGAACCCCACGGAAGACTTGATATGTGCTGCATAAGTACGGTCTAGTAACATATTTTTTGAGATTGATCTTATAGTCGTGAGTTAGGGTTAGGGTTAGGGTTAGGTTGATCTTATAGTCGTGAGTTAGGGTTAGGGTTAGGGTTAGGTTGATCTTATAGTCGTGAGTTAGGGTTAGGGTTAGGGTTAGGTTGATCTTATAGTCGCGAGTTAGGGTTAGGGTTAGGGTTAGGGTTAGGGTTAGGTTGATCTTATAGTCGCGAGTACTTCTGTTTCAGGTGAAACAGAAGTACAAAACAACATGAATGCATCATGGTCACAAGACATGGCATCTAATTGACTATGGATTATTGAAGAAGATGAATATTAGGAATGTTTGCATATACATATGCATTACGTGTGGTGCCGATTGTTGGACAGATTACTGACGTGTGTAAACTAAGTTTCAATGCAATATAAACCCAATGGAAGGAAAAAAGGAGTAATCTTACGAAAAATTAAATATTCGCCTTCTTAAAAATAAGGCATTAAGAAATAAGCTTGCATAGTGAATGGAAAAATACGTTTGTATGTGGTCAGTGCTGATATTATTGGACTTTTTGAATGAAAACACAGAAATTGGTTTGATGAAAGCGATGTAAGTTAAATCACCACATTGTCGCAACTTCTCTGTGATCTAATCTGAATAATTCAGAAGAATACAGTTTTAAAGTCAGTTTTACTTGGTCTAACTCTAAGTTAACTTCCCACTCTGCTGTATTTTTCTACTGAGTCTCACTTCAAGATACGTAAACTCACCCCATTGCCTCATTTACTCTATCTCTACTTAAAAAAAAAATTAACCAAAATAAAAATATACATGGAAATGAGACACTTTAATATACACTAAGAAAGGAAAATAAAAATAAAAAAGAAATTGCCAGGGGATGGGTAGGTTAATAGAATCGTCCCAACGTGCGTTGATCTCTTACTGTTTTCCAAGTTGTAAAAATGGTCGATTAAATAACCATAAATTGCAGCGAAAAGAAAAAAGAAGAGTAACAGGAATGCAATAACTATTTACTGCATGTCAGTATGTTTGTCTTCCTTTCAATGGGTTTCAATATTAGTTTCCAAATTAATGTCATAAAGTCAGTTGCTAACAATGTCACAATATCAACATGGCATCTCCATGGTCGCAAAAAGGTAAATCGATATTTTTAATATACATTCCTATCATTCTTTTTGATTTGGTTGGAAAATGTTTTTGCAGCTGTAAAAAAACCAAAACAAAGTAATATATTTCCAATACCTGTGTATCGTCTTCGTCAAAAATAACTGAAAAAAATGTTGATACGACAATGTTCGCATTTGCTCCCTATCTAAATATATAAATATAAAATCATAAAATTTCGTCAGTGATTTTATGATTCATTAATGAATAATAATTATCATTTCTGATGACATAAACAGAAAAACACCCACTGTTGACTCCTTATTATTGCCGTGGTCCTGGAAGAAAGACACAACTATTGATACAAAATTTATTGAGCAGAAAAGCTAATGTAACAAATAAAGAGTGTGGTTATATGCCAGGTCTTTATAGTAAGTGGAAGACTTCATTGTTATCCGTAAGGTGAGCACAACAATTATAAAGTAAAGTTTTTCGTTTAGAATTCATTTAAGGTAGCAGGATATGCCTGAAGTGGTTGTAATATTTGCTCATTGTTTCTCACCCCCTCTAACCACTTGAACTGGTTAGAAAAAGACAGGTTTTACTCGCTAATTTTTTGTGTTTGGATGGAATATTTGCACTGGGAAGCATGGCATGGATGGACACTTATATGTAGAAGATACATCGTAGCATAATGATGATTATCGCCAGCGAAAAGGAAGGAAGCAACGAAAAGATGATTTGATTGAAAGAAACAAGAAAGGAATGGCGCAATACAAAACAGTGTTAACAGTGCAAAGGAAGATGGAAAAATGTATACCATTTATTTAGACAGTATTTGTCGTTTATAAATAAAAAAGAAAGAAAAAAAAAACTAAGAGCGAAATGTAAACCGTAAGTATGACAATAAGAAAAAAAACCACCACAACATTCGCAGAAGTCTGACTTGCCTAATAAACACTGAAATAAACAACAACAACGTTTGAAGAATTTTGCATTCACATGGGCAGAAATTACAAATTTTGGAATCATCCATTAAAAGTAGCACTCCCCCCCAAAATAATGCATTTTCCATTTCATAGATCGCCATCATAATTGTGCTTTGTCTATGTCCCGTAAAGCAATTCTTTGTATTTTTATAGAATTGTTAATAAAAAAATATTGTTGCGGTTTAGCAAATAAGAAAAATGTTCTTTTGCTACCAAGGGGCTGACTGTAGTTGAATATACGCACATTGTATATTATAATCATTTCAATTCAATTTATTTGGAAAAAGTAAAACAATTGTGCTTGAACTGCCATGTAGGTTGTAGAATTTTATACAGATAAAGATACAGTAGTCTAGCACCTGTCCAAATTCACCTTAGATAATTGCATTGTTACTGCATTTATTACCTCCCTTGAAAATCTATTCCAAGGTCTGGGTATTCTGATTTTTCAGTTCAATCGAAATCGGCGATGAAATAAATGCTAGTAGTGTCTGCAAAGATCTGTTTCTGATACACAATTATATGGTAAGTCCTGGGCTACATCATAATGCCCATTGATCAAATTGTAGGCCCAAATCAGATCACTGGTTAATGTTGGGGCTTAAGGGAGACAAGCTTTAGAGTTTTTCTTTTTTTTAACTTGGGAATCACCACTTATCAAAGCCTGAAGGCCACTCAAAGATAAGGATTAATGAATGTAAGGTGGTAATATAGTAATCGTTAATGGTATAAATTGGGTAAAATTATCAGCATCTTGTTTATATTGGATTTGAAGGTTACCATGTTGTATTCAGCCGTGAAGCAGAACAGTGGAATACTGTTCCACAGACAGCCAGCTTTGTTCATGCAATCTGCGTTTAGATTTAGACACCAATAGAGTGTGGGGAAAATCGTTCATAATGGTTGTAGCTGGTCGAGTGTTTTTTGTGAAAGTTTGGCAAGGTGAAACCATAGATTGGAGTTCAGTTGAACACTTGCCAAGAAAATAACAATAGGACAGAGGCAGGCCCACAATGTGTCTTCTGTGGAAAAGAGGTTGTATGGAAGAGAAAAGTGCAACATATACAAGGTTTCAAAGCCGGTTTTGAACTCTATCAAGGCTGGATAGGGTGTGCCGAGCAGCTCCTGTCCAGATGTGGCAACAGTACCCCATTTTAGTGCATTACATGGCTCTTATACAGATAGTAGTGAGATATTACTGGAGTGGTAAAGTGATCTAACCATTTTTCCAGCAATCTTGGCAACAGATTTGATGTACATGTTCTATTTCAGATCAGAGTGAAGGTCAGTCCAAGAAGCTTGTTAGGACATGGAGTTTCTCCAAGGCGACTACCCATTCATTTCAATTGGGTGTGATGGGGGTCAGAGCGTTCATGATGAAAGAAGAGAAGCTTGGTTTTCGATGCATTAAAATTAACTGGCAATCTTTTTCCCTATTGCACCACGTTCTCAAGATGAGAAGAAAGAGAATCTGAAAGATCATGTTCATTACTAGCCTTGGAAGCGTTGCCATAGATTTCCAGCTAATCCACAGCTGGCGATCTTGTGAAGTAGACATTCATGCCATATTCTATCAAAGGCCTTTGATATGTCAAGAGCTATTGCTCTAGAAACGAAGCCCCTATCGTGAGATTCAGTGAATCTCAGATTCACTAATCCTGTGGGATATTACATTTAGTACATCAGCTGTAGATCTCTCAGAATGGAAACCATATCACATGTCACTAAACAGATTAATTTTGCTGAGGTTGTTGATCACATTTCTGTATTCCAGCAACTTACTAATGATGCATAGGAGATTGATTGGTCTGTACTGAGAAAGGCATGACTGATATCTAGTAGTATAGAGGTATATCTGATATAAATGTTTGGAATGTATCTCAATCAGCCATAGAGTATCGATACACAGTACGATGGAAAGGTACATCTGAGGGTTTATTACATTTTGTTTTTATCTTAACAACTGAGTGATTAGAAGATTCAAATAGAGAACAAAACAAAGGATGAGCACATTTCAAGTTGTAAAAAAAAGTTCAAGGAGACTTGCATATTGTCTATCGGAGTTGGGCATACGAGTGGGTTCATGAACAATTTGTGTTAGGTCATAGGCAATAGAGAAATCATGACAGTACCTCGCTTCATCATTTGTCTTGTTTGAGCCATTCAACATTGTAAACATTGAAGTGTCCACAATCATGAATGTTAGCAGAGGGATGGGTAAACAGAATGTGGTCAATTTTCTCAGAAATACTCTCAATGATAATAACTCTGCTGTTATGGGGCGATAGAGAGCAAATATGAATGCTGTGCTGTGAGCAACAAGTAAGGCAAATTTAGGATCTTTTCTGGAGATGTTCCTACAACATGGAAAGTCATCTCTAATGTAGGCACATATTCCATGCCATCATGATTTTGTAGATCAGAGTTTGATGTCAACTTTGAGTATCCTTTAATCGAAAACTCATCTAAGGAAACAGTTGGTTTAATGCTAGTTACGCACAGGAACAATAAGTCAGGTTAGTCTTTTGTAATTGAATTTGGAACCTAGAACCCTGATGTTAGAGAAGGATACCTGGGAGTGGGGGGGGGGTTATGTTGGGAGTTGAAATTCTGGGTTTAATCTTGTTTTGTTCTGTGAGATTTTTCATTTTTGAGGATTGAAATATGTGGAAAAGGTCGGCATGTATTAGAGCAGAGAGAAGAAAAGGAATGAAGAATGATTTTTTCAACCATGAAAAGCCGTAACATTACCCACTAACATGGCATCGAAAGGTTCCACCTGAAAGCTACTGCATGGTCAAGAATTCATTCACCAAATGGTAATACAGCAGCCCCAGTACTTTACACCTGCTGATAGAACGGCCTCTTTGGTGGTTAATCCAAGATTCAGGTCCCTGACTATCAAGTGCATAACATCAGCGCAGGTAAAACCTCCAGCATCCTTATTAGTGAAATTTTGCAACTGTCTGTATCTATTGTATATTGCTCGGGTTTAAAAGATTTGCATTCTATGGATGTGCAACACGAAAGACTCTACGATATTATTATAATATTTGTGTTCAAACTGAAATATGCTTTAGTAAGCCAGTCTCACACGGGTTATCATGGTGTCCGTCAGTCTCTTATGACCGACGGAGGCCATAATATATTTAAATGTTGTTGAGGATATAATCGAATTATATTAACAGTTCGTTTACCACTCCAGACAACAAATTTATTTCATTTTTTTTTTTTTTCATTTTTCTTAAACTTTTTCTTCTAGGGGATGGGACATCCAACCAGATGTCTGACATTTACCCCTATTTTAGTGAGTCCAACCAAGAGATCTTTTCAGGATTCTAGCCGTCCCTTTCAGTGCGATCGTTTGTATTTCACTTGCACTTGGTTCACCGGGTATGCTTGCTATGTACTTTTTAAAGTTCTTTTTCATAAGCCCAGTTGCTCCTATGATAACTGGTATAATTGAAACGTCTTTTAATTTCCAATTTCGTTTCATATCATACATAAGTCCTTGATACTTTGTTATCTTTTCCCTCTCAGCTCTGTTAAGCCCTGAATCATTGGGTACACTGACCTCTATTACGGTCGCTTTTTTGTTTGCTCTGTCCCAAATCACTATATCTGGTTTAACAGCTGCGTTTTCTAGATATGTAGCAGTAGGGATTATGTAGTCATAGTGAATAGTGTAGTTGTCAACTGTTCCCAACTGTTCGTTCGGGTATATGTTCCCAGGAGTTTTTACTACACTGAATGTTGAGTTTCTTACATATCTTCCAGTGAAGGTATTTGCAAACTCCGTTATGGCGATCTGTATAATAACCATCTCCAATTAGGACTTTGCAACCAGAAATCAGGTGGCCCACACTCTCAACCTCAGTGCTACAGAACCTGCATTTATTATTGTTGCTTAGACCACACATCCCCATGTGAAATGAATTCCTTTCGTTTAATCATTAACAGCAAACAAGAAAATAATTTAAATGTTTAAATAAAGTTTAAATGTTCTTACAAAAATTCCATAAAGACTGGAATTCCAAATTTTCATGCTGAATTATAGGAGTTGCTTATGATAGCATAATGATGGCTACACATTAGATATCTCACAATTATAGAATAATATTGAAAATTTGATTAAGTTTTTAAAATATATTAATTATGGGAGTCAGCTCTCTTTCTCCACTTAGGAAAATAAATTTTAAATCTTGAAAATTTAAATAAAAAAGCATTATAACAGTTTATTTTGAGCAGGTAATGAGAGTTAGGTATTGTCTTCCTTGGGTTTGGAGCTCTGCGTAAAAGTGGAGACTCGTGCCTAGAACTGAATTTTAAAGGTTGGAATGAAAATATCAAAATCATATAAATCCGGACTACGCAATGGATTCTTATATATATATATATATATATATATATATATATATATATATATATATATATATATATATATATATACATGTGTGTGTGTGTGTGTGTGTGTATTTGAGATATGAACATCGTACTTGTTTTTAAAAAATATATTAAAAAAAACAAAATTTCATTTTATTCACGAGTAAAACATTGATCACAAACTGATTTCAAGGTAATCGTTGCTCTTTTTTCCATCTTGAAATTTATCATTTTCGTATAAATTTTATGTGTTTTTCTTATTTTTCTTATAAAAACATTTTATACGATTCCTCCATACGAACATAGTTTTGTTCTTGAACTGATTGATTTCTCACAGAAAATGATCTAAATTGAAATCGATGACGTCTATATGTAAGATGAGGAAAATCATAAAAACGTTTTTCAAGTTTTACTTTGATGTAATTGTGATAATAAAACGATTTTTTTAAAACGCGAGTACATATGGATAAGCAGAATTAAATGTGCAATATTTATAGCTGGATTATAATCCGTGAAATCTTAATCATGTCACGAATTTTATAATCTACATAAAGTAAAAACTTAACACGCACGTCATGTTACCAAATGAACTGCGTTGGATGAGTATTTGTTATAAATTCTCATTTTTATGAATGTTATGAGGGACGAAATTAAAAACTTGTATTTTTACCTATACTCATATCGTACCCAGCCGCGTGACAGAAACATTGCTGAAAGGATGTGATTAATAATTATTACTTTAATTCCAAAGGTTAAACTCCACAGTTACCTGAACTTATACCTGTGTGTGACCGCGCTTGAACATTTGTGTTCGTTGAACAATCTATATATCTTTATTGCGCGCGTCTGTACAATTACTCATAAATAAAGTCAGCCTAGACAGCTTATCAGGGCGTGGTTTCTATTCACTCTGCATTTTTCAGCAATATCTGTTCAAGAGGTGCAGTTCGAGATTACGTGAACATTTATAGAAATATCAGTCGGCTTTCGATTTTAAAAGGAAGCCAAGCACACACACACACACACACACACACACACACACACACACACACACACACACACACACACACACACACACACACACACACACACACACACACACACACATCACTGCAATTGTGCTTACCTGTACTTGTTTTACAAGTATTTTAATGTAATGTGTTTCGACGAATTAGCTGCATTGATGCGACCGCGAGGTAAATACACTCAAGCGATCAGTCATTTAGCAAATGCACATTATAGAGGGCTCCAAATACCGACCAGATTTTTCCTATTATAGCTTCTTTACTCGAACGGAAATTCCTACCTTGCTACATGCTTCCCTTGCTGCACCAACAATTACACATTTCAGTATCGCCATACACAACTCCCCACTTAGAATACCCTCGTAGGTATGCCATTCTATATATATATATATATATATATATATATATATATATATATATATATATATATATATATATATATATATATATATATATACTACGTTGCCCGGGTGTTTGGAGGTGTATGCTGAGCAAAAAAAAAAAAAAAAAGAGAAAAAAATGTCAATTTTTTAAACTTTGACCCATATTAAGATCCCTTAACAGTTATTGTTTTGGGCTCAGATCAAGTTATTAAGTTAGATCCATGTCCAAGGGACCTATATCTAAAATTTCAAGTGTTTAAACCACAAATTGTCGGAGGAGTTTGGTAGAGTTCTCAAAGGTCAAATTCCTGGCCGAAAACCGATTACAAAGATTTTCCCAAATTTCAGTACCCTGTATATCAAATTTCGAGTCTGTAGACTGAATATTGACAGATTTATTGCGTTGAAAAATGTACACAGACACACAGGCAGACAGACACATTCACACAAAAAAAGCTATCCAGATAGATAGATAGATAGATAGATAGATAGATTAAACAAAAATACATACGCATACATAAATTTATATGGAAACAATTTTTTTTACTGTAAACTTTTTACGCCAATATTATGCAAGTATACATCATGTAGAATATCTGCATGAATATAATTACACGTAATAGTTAACTAAAGATGATCATCACATGAGAAAACCGAAAAAACTAATGGAGAATTAATTAAAAGAATGTTTAAAAGAATATGCAAATTAGCTAGATCTTTTGCTCGAGAATGCATTTCCACAAGCCATATATAAGAAAATTGTATTTTCTTTTTAAAAAAATAGAAAATAGGGGTTTTAATACGAACATCAATACACCCTAAAGAAAACCGAATTTATAGGATTTTTTTTTACATGGGTGTTACCGCTTATCAAGACCCAGAGGCCACTCGAGGATAAGGGTTAATAGGTATACATTAGTCATTGTGATTTTAGCATAGTAAACAGTGGGAATTTTGTAACTTGGATTACATAGGGGGACGATTCAATTAGAACTTGTTCACATTGGACTTTTTTTTTACATAGGCATCAACACATTATCAAGGCCAAGAGGCCACTCAAGGATAAGGGTTAAATAGTGTACAGTAGAAATTGGACAATATAATAATCATTAGTAATGAAAATTTGTTAAATTTGATAACTTATATGAAACGGCTCATCAAGAACTTATTTACGTTAGACTTGAACACAACCATATTGTAGTCAGCCGGAAAGCAGGAAAACGGAAGACAATTCCACAGGCGTGCAGTTCTAAGAAAAAAGCTTTGTTCATGGAATCTATGTTTAGGTTTAGGCACAGATAATGAGTGGGGGAATTATTGATAGTGTTTACAGCTAGACGAGTGTTTCTTGTGAAAGTTTCGCGAGGGGGGACCATAGATTGAAGCTCAGTCGAACACTTTCCATGAAAATAACGATACATCAGAGACAGACTCGCAACATCTTTTCTGTGAGATAGAGGTTGCAGGGAAGAGAAAAGGACATCTCCTACGAGGCTACAAAGTCTATTTTGAACTCTATCAAGGCAGGACAAGTCCTTTCTAGCAGCTCCTGCCCAGATGTGGCAACAATATTCAATCCTTGGACGTACCTGGCTCTTATATAGATAGAGAATAGCATCAGCAGTGAGATATCTACCGGATCGATAGAAAGATCCCACCATTTTTCCAGCGGCCTTGGCAACAGATTTGATGTACGTGTTCCATTTAAGATCAGGAGTAATGGTCAAGCCTAGAAGCTTGTCAAAACTTGAGGCCTCCTGAAGACGAGAGCCATTCATTTCAATTGATGCCAGATGGGGATCAGAATGTTGATGATGTAAAGAGAGAAGCTTGGTTTTAGATGCATTAAAAGTAACCAGCCACTCCTTTCCCCATTGTACTACGTGCTCAAGATCAGAGGAGAGAGAATTGGAGAGGACTTGGTCGTTTACTGTCTTAGATGTGCTACCATAAATGGTAGTGTCGTCAGCATAAATGTCTACAAATCATGTAAGGATGTGATTTGGAAGATCATTAATGTAGATCAGGAAAAGAGTTGGGCCCAGGATGGACCCCTGAGGGACACCGGTATTAATACTGTGGGCTTCTGATTTTTGCTCCTCAACTACTACTCTTATGAACCTATCAGAAAGAAATAATTTAATAATTGAGAAGACATTTCCAGCTATACCATAGCTAGAGATCTTATGAAGTAAACCTTTATGCCATACCCTATCAAAGGCCTTAGATATGTCAAGAGCAATTGCCCTAGAAAGGTTGCCTCCGTCGAGAGATTTGCTAATCCCATGAGATATAACTGTAAGGACATCTGCTGTAGATCTAGCAGAACGGAAACCATATTGAGTGTCACTAAGAAGGTTATTTTTGTTGAGATGTTTGATTACTTCTGTATTTAACACAGATTCTAGCAACTTACTCATGACGCACAGGAGACCTATTGGCCTGTACTGAGAGGGGGATGAGCGATCACCTGAATTCTTAAATACAGGGCATACTGATGAAATTTTCCAGGGATATGGGAAACTATTCTCCTTAAGACAACGTTTAAACAGTTTTGTAAGTATGGGCGCTAATTCAGGTTGAAGCTTTTTGAGTACTATAATTGGAATACCGTCAGGGCCAGTTGCTTTACTGGAATCAAGGTTTTTGATTAGCTTGGCAACATCACATACAGATATACGTATATCACATAGCGTGTTTTCTGATACAGGAGGAAATATTGGGGGTTGGCGGCCTTGATCGCAAAGGGTAGAATTAGCTGCAAAGTTCTTGACAAAGAGTTTGGCTTTGTCTGATGCTGATGAGATTACCCTCAGGTCCATTGATGATAGTTGGGATGGAGCACACGCTTCTGTTCAGAATTCTGTTTGCTATTTGCCAAAACTGGTGGGAACCAAGCCGCTGATCAGCTACTTTGGACTTAACAGATTGAGCATACAACTTCTTGCGTTCTTTATTACTTTCTTACAATGGTTGCTGGCAGTCCTGAAAACGGCTTTAGTTTCCATACATCTATTACGTTTGAAGCAGTGGAAAAAGTGATTTCTGTGCGCAATGGCAGCTGTTAGGTTTTTGCTGAAACTTTTTCGAGGGTATGAAACGGTCAATACCTACAATTAACCATTCCGTCAGGTCTTATACTATAGAGGACACATCCTTTTTAAATATGGAATGCAGAGGTAGATCAGTTATAAATGTACGGAAGCTATCTCAGTCAGCCTTAGTGTATCGATATACTGTACGATGGAGAGGTACGTCTGGGGACTTATTACATTTCATTTTTATCTTGATTGATACAACAGAGTGGTCGGAAGATCCAAGAGGCGACAGAACAGAAACTGAACATAGTTCAGGGCAAGTTGTGAGAAAAAGGTCTAGTAGACTCGCATACTGGCCGTCATTGTCGGGCACACGGGTGGGTTCCTGAACAATCTGAGTGAGGTCATAGGCAATGGATAAATCATGACAGAACCTCCCCTCATCATCGGTCTTGTTTGAGTGAGTCAACCATTCGACGTTGTGAACATTGAAGTCTCCACATCCGTAAATGTTAGCTGAAGGATAAGCAGATAGGACTTGGTCAATTTTCTCAGATATGCTTTTAAAGATAGTAACTCCACTGTTGTGGGGGCGATAGAGAGTAAATATAAATGCAGTAGTGTGAGCTAAAGCAACCCGGAAGCACATATAGGGTAAGTTAGGATCTTTCCTGCAGATGTCCCTACCACATGGAAAGCTATCTTTAATATAGGCACATATTCCATGCCCATGGCGATCTTGGGGGTCAGATTTAGAAGTTAAGTTGGAGTATCTTTTAATTGCGAACTCTTCTAGGGAAATAGCCTGTCCAATGCCAGTTTCACTTAAAAATAAAAGGTCTGGTTTAGTCTCCTATAATTGGGTTTCAACCTCTGGAAGGTTAGAACGTAGACCCCTGATGTTGGAGAAGGAGACATGGTAGTAGGAGTCTACGTTGGAAGTTGGAGAACCGGGTTTAATCGTGTAATTTTTCTTGAAACTTGTCATGATGAAATTTTGGAATTTGTGGACTAGGTCGTCAGATTTACTTAGAGCAGGACAGAGAGGGGAAACTAAGAGAGAAAAAGAAATGAAGAAATTTTTTTTATTTGTAACTAATGATAAGGTAAAGCCGTAACAATTACCCACTAGTATGGCATCGAGAGGCCCCACCAGAAGCTACTGCATGGTCCAGAATCCATTCACCAAATGGCAATACAGCAGCCCCAGTACTTTGCACCTGCTGATAGGACAGCCTCCTTAGTGGTTAATCCAAGGTTCGGGTCCCTGACTATCAGGCGGATAACGTCAGCCGAGACAAAACGTTTACCTCCAGCACCCTTACTAGTGACATGGCTACAAGGATAGACATAGAAACAGAAAATTTCCGCCATCTCTGCCAACTGTTCGCACAAAATACTGCCAACCTAGAAAACAGCTTTTTCTTCTCCCTTTGTCAGAAAAATCACTCATTAAAAAATGAGGACTGAGGGACAAAAAGAAGAAGCGAGAGTAACAGGAGCTGCCGATAACGCATCCACAATGCGTTTTCTACTCTCCATTAAAAAAAAATTATTAAGTAACCTACTTAATAAAAGTCCAACAGACGTGTTTAAGGGAAAGTATGGTGATAGATTCCCCTCTCACGAACTAAAAATGAGTACAATTCGTAATCTATTTTTGCAATCAACTCGGTAGATAAATAAACATTTATGGACGAGAAAAAAGCTAGCATTTAATAAAACAGAAATACACAAATTAAATACTGAAATAAAATGGAGTTATTAATATTTTAATCTAAAATAAAAAGTATGATTAAAATTGAAATCACTTATTATATATATATATATATATATATATATATATATATATATATATATAAGTGAACGTGTCTCTGTATCTGTGTGTGTGTACATTTCCCTACGCAATAACTCTGTCAATTTTTAGTCTACAGACTGGAAATTTGATATACAGAGTACTGAGATTTGCGAAAATCGATGTGATCTGTTTTTGGCCAGAAATTTGGCTATTAAGGGGTCAAAGTTCAACGATTTGACCTTTGAGAACTCTACCAAACTCCTCCGACAATTTTGGTCTAAACACTTGATATTTTAGATATAGGTTCCTTTGACATGGATGTAACTTAATAACTTGATTTGAGTCCAAAACAATAAATTTTAAGGGGTCATAATAGGGGTCAAAGTTAAATAGATTGACTGCTTTTTTTTTGCTCAACATACATCTCCAAATACCCGAGCAACGCCGGGCACCCATGCTAGTATATCTATAAAAGTGAAGTGTCTGTGTGCCTGTGTGTCTGTCTGTGTGTGTACATTTCCCTACGCAGTAACTCTGTTAATTTTAAGTCTACAGACTCGAAATTTGATATACATGGTACTGAGATTTGGGAAAATCTATATGATCTGTTTTCGGCCAGAAATTTGGCTGTTAAGGGGTCAAAATTCAACGATTTGACCTTTGAGAACTCTACCAAAATTCTCCAACATGTTGTGGTCTAAACACTTGAAATTTTATATATAGGTTCATTGGACATGGATGTAACTTAATAACTTGATTTAAGCTCAAAACAATAAATGTTAAGGGTTCATGATAGGGGTCAAAGTTAAAAAAATTGACCTTTTTTTCTCAACATACACCTCCAAACACCCGGGCAACGCCGGGCAGAAATGCTAGTATATATATATATATATATATATATATATATATATATATATATATATATATATATATATATATATATATATATTAAAACTGTGCAGAAACTCAGACAAAACATTGGAAAGTTTGTTCTTTATAATCGAGCACTTTGCTGGAATTCTTTTCCACAAACAGTGAAGAATATATATATATATATATATATATATATATATATATATATATATATATATATATATATATATATATATATATATACAAGACATTCATTGTCACCAAAATATTCCCAAACACCAAATCATTTTAATCTGCAAAACTGCCACTTGCTTCAGATATATAAAAGATCCGATTTTGAGAAAGCAATAATTGAGCGATAATTGAACGATTCCTTTCTCAAATAATTCATACAATTCTCATTATAATCGAATTCAAATCTAAAGCTTGTCACCGTCCTGTATTATCTAATGCGTTTATGAAGTTACTCAGTAAACAATCCTTTGATCCAAAGGAAACAAGACACCATTTTGAAATGGCTTCAAAATTGTTACGATACTGCCTATTTGAAACTTTTTGACGACCAACTTTCTCCGAAGTGAGATATTTATGTAACACCGGTTCACCTTGCTTAGATGCTAAGAGTTGGGTGTTATCTTTTACATGGGGTTTAAGAAACTCATCTTTTCTCCAAAGTCTGGAATATGTAGAGGTGCAGAAGTTTAAGTAAAATTAAATCTCTTTGCCCCAAACAAAATAATAAAAAAAGAATGAAACAAAACGACACTTCCTTCTAATTTAAATGCACTGCATTTATTTTTTAACAAAAATAACAAGGTGAATAAACAAAGGTCCGATTGGTGAAAGTTCTTTCGAAGTCATTATGATTAAAATGTTAGATGAAAGTCTTTCGTGGAATCAAGGAGTTTAGAAGGTTAAAGTCCTGTGTGAAAATAATAAGATTATTTTACAGTTTGGGTTTATCTGGCGAAGTTCGCCTAACTTAAAAGTCCCACGAGGAAAGTAATTCGTTGTTATTAATTTAGAAAATGTGTGGAATGGATGCGTGTGTGCATAAGTTATTTTTGAGTGTCCGCGTGTGTATCATGGTGTTGGCGGTGTTGGCAGCGACGATGTTGTGAACATGAGAGGCATGTTCTCGATATTTTGGCTTTTGGAAAAGCGTTAAAAAGACAATCTTCTTAATTCCTTGTTCCTAGCTGTCTAAACGAACCTAGTTGTAACAACCGACACCAGAAAGCCGTTGCTTTCCTTGTAGAAGTTTACCTTTTCAATAATTATTTTTGCTAATAAGAAATGATCTCAGAGTTATTTTTGAATTGTTGACTTGAAACACGGGTTGTTACAAGATCGACATCAAATTGAAGCTGAAAAGAGCAGCATACAAGCCATTCATCAAAGCATCTACGAAGGATGAACCCAACTGCAGCATCTGATGGCGAACAGCCAGCTGAAGATAAGAGTTGCCACATAGACTTAGGGTCGTGCACGTTTTGCATGCCCAGAGTACCAGAACAGTATTTTCCAGTGACCAGTGAGAGTCTGGTCACCCTTGAAGGGTTCACCACTAGACGGTTAAGAGTGAGCCGGGATCGACGGCACGGCCAGGGTAGATCACAAATATGGTCCCGTGAACCAGGATTGCGACAGATGCGGCCCAGAGGACTTAGGGTTACATTTAGTTATAATCGATGGTATAAAAATGACAAACTAACTTTTGATTTTCTAATTAAACAAATGACTTTAACCAACTTTACGTTTATAGCATTTTATTAATCACGCATTGTATTTTATTGTATTTTATTAATTAATTGTATTTTATTAATTAATCACGCATTGTATTTTATTGTATTTTATTAATTAATTGTATTTTATTAATTAATCACGCATTGTATTTTATTGTATTTTATTAATTAATTGAATTTTATTAATTAATCACGCATTGTATTTTATTGTATTTTATTAATTAATTGTATTTTATTAATTAATCACGCATTGTATTTTATTGTATTTTATTAATTAATTGTATTTTATTAATTAATCACGCATTATATTTTATTAATTAATTGTATTTTATTAATTAATCACGCATTGTATTTTATTGTATTTTATTAATTAATTGTATTTTATTAATTAATCACGCATTGTATTTTATTGTATTTTATTAATTAATTGTATTTTATTAATTAATCACGCATTGTATTTTATTGTATTTCATTAATTAATTGTATTTTATTAATTAATCACGCATTGTATTTTATTAATTAATTGTATTTTATTAATTAATCACGCATTGTATTTTATTGTATTTTATTAATTAATTGTATTTTATTAATTAATCACGCATTGTATTTTATTGTATTTTATTAATTAATTGTATTTTATTAATTAATCACGCATTGTATTTTATTGTATTTCATTAATTAATCACGCATTGTATTTTATTGTATTTTATTAATTAATTGTATTTTATTAATTAATCACGCATTGTATTTTATTGTATTTTATTAATTAATTGTATTTTATTAATTAATCACGCATTGTATTTTATTGTAATTTATTAATTAATTGTATTTTATTAATGAATCACGCATTGTATTTTATTGTATTTTATTAATTAATTGTATTTTATTAATGAATCACGCATTGTATTTTATTGTATTTTATTAATGAATCACGCATTGTATGATCAAACGATACCGTACTAATTAGGATTCATGTTTCATATCTGATTGAAAAGATTTGGCTGATTTTGTCGATAGAAATCCATATTCAAAATACGCAAAGGAAAACAGAAAAAAAGGTAAATAGACTCAAACAAAGACTTTTCTTTCAGTTTAATATTTGCTTCAATAATTTCCACTTAAAAAAATTAACTGTCAAAAAAGAAAAAGGGTGTTTGATTATTGCAATAATTACGCAGAAGATACAGCCAAGTTTGCTGCAAAGAAGGCGGGATTCCTGTACCATCGGGCTAGAAAACGTCTTACACCTGTCAGTAGCCTATATCTCCACAAAGCCACTATTTATCCATGCAGTGAATATTGTTGTCACATCTGAGCTGGTGCACCAACAACTAGACTCTCCCTTTGATAAAAATATCTTCATCCTACCAAGCTTCAGCCTGTGTTACATTGCTACAATGTTGTATGGAATGTGCTCTGACGAATCACAGGTTCCCAGATGTCAGGTTTTCTATTGTAATAGTTTGTCTCTTAGTATCTGTTGCATTTTTAATTAGATCCTCACTTCCATTTTCTATAAGTTTACTACATCGGTGGAGATGTGTCTTGTTTAGGGTCAATAAAAGTAACAAAAAATAATTTATATTTAAGTTTGAAAATAATATTTTTGTTTTAAGCAGAAGACACTTCTCGGTACAATGGTCGGGATAATAGTCCAGTTAAGACAGAAAGAAACTGCAACATACTGTCTGTACAACTGCAAAGAAAGCTATGCCAATACATCAAAAGTTTTATTCGAGAAAACAGTGTGATTAGGGTTCTCGATCAGAACACTTCGCTCGGTAGAGATTATCATAATAGACACGTGGCACCTGATCGCCATCAAACTACTCTCTAACAACCAGCAAAGAAAGAAGAAGAGAAGATCGTGGGTAAAAGAAGCAGGGGACGAAATCAAGAAACGTTAAGATTATGAACACTTGTGCAATATCAAAAATGATAATTCGCTGATTTTGGATTTTTTTGTCATTTTTTCTTTTGCAAATTAAAATGATTCCAATAATACTTTTTTATAACGAAAAATGCATCGATAATATATTGATAATATATTGATAATATATTGATAATATATTGATTTAAAAGTTTTCAATCGATGTTTTTTTTCTTAAAAAAATTAAATCAATTTTTTACAATCTTTTTTATAATCATTTTTTTTTTTACAAAATTCATTTACAAAATTTATTGATATATAATTGGATACTTTTGCATTTTTCTTCTAAGGGTTTATATGCAATTCATTTGCTTCTGCCAAAAATATAATCAATATAATAATCGTTTTTTATAATGAGAACAATAATAAATATTTAAACTCTTAAAAAGTACAAAAAAAACAGTTACATTTTTATTAGTGCATAACGCACATCTAATTGAGTGTAAATAATTTTTTTTTTTACATTTTAGTATCTTCCTTATTAATCAATAGTTTTCGGTAAAATAATTTTCTGGTTAAACATTTTGTTGAATGCTTTTCTGTTGAGGCAAAAATCTTTTTCCAAGAAAAACACAACTAAACAAGTGAAAACGCATTTTTCATATAAAAAATAGAAACTAAAGTTCACAATTTCTTTATTACTTATGTTTAGAAAAAAAAAAGCAAAAAAAAAAACAAAAAAAACAAAAAACAAAGCGTAAATTATCACACAAAGAAGTAAATGTTCTCGAGATGAAAAAAGAAGGCACAGACCTTTTGCGAACGAAACAGCTCAGGTCAGTAAATTTAATTTCAGTGATATAACCTGTGATTGTAACAATCTTTTGAACAAAAATTGGTTAATAAATTTTACTTTATTTCAGGAGAAAATTGTGCTTTTATAATTGCGCATTGTACTAACACACTTTATTTCGAAAATGTTTACGTAATAATGTAACTTGTTTCGTTTCAGAATTGTTAGTAATTCATTCTCAATTATTTTGTTTTTATTTTTTTTCGATTTAGATAAGCAGATACTGAAATCAGTTTCACGCAACTGACCTCCAGATTGTTTGAATGTCATGACAACTGATCTATTTCAGTTTACAATTTTTATACACATACACACGTATTGTTCTTTCAAACGTGAAAAGTACCTCTCGCTCTCCTCAAGCTTTGACTAATTCCTTTTTTAGTCTGAATTCGCTTACAACTTAAAATACTAATATTCACCACCTTCCTATTTATAAATGGGACAACTATTCGTGTCTATATTAAAAAAAACAAAACTTTCTTTATTTATATAACGTACTTTGGGGTATTGCGCCAAAGCCGGGGTAATTGCGCCAACTAGCTAAAAGTGCTCTTTTAACAACCACGCATATAAAGAGCACTTTTTTTTTAGTTGGCGCAATTATCCCCGGATTTGGCGCAATTACCTCAAAGTACGGTATTTTTAAAATATCACAAAGTGTATTGTTTTTATAGCTGTGTTGGTGAGATACCCATTCGTATCTCCCGCTTGAAAATTGATGAAAAAAGAAGTCTTAACCTAATAGGCCCCACACACTGGATGTCATTGCTGCAATGTTACATCCCCTTTTATCTAGTGCATAATGTGCTCGGATGGACCCAACTTTAACGTAAATATTCCTACTAGCAGCAAAATGACGTAAATATTCTAACATGAAGTTCGACAGAGAACTGTCGAACTTCATGTTAGAATATTTTCTATTTTAAGAGTTTCTTTCTTCTGATCACTTTCTTCTGGAATTCGGTCCATGCATTCTTAATTGTACCAAGATGCAAACATTTACATGTAATGTGAACAAATATCTTCACAGTCAGGGTATTCCCTATAAATCAGGACTCTATGATGGTAACCCTTTATGTTTTAGAGGCAACATGCCTTGTCTTGAGGGAACAATATAACAGATATACGTTTACAAATTATATATATATATATATATATATATGCGGGGGGGTGTCAGGATTTTTCTTTGATACATGGTTGATAAAACAACAATGATAATTCCACACTTAAAATAAGCCAATTAATCGAAACTTGTACAATCAGATTGATGAAGTGTCGATAGAATGGAACATTGTATTCTAAATTCTATATAACAAATCTGAAAAATAAAATTTTTACTAGCATTTCTAAACCTTCCATATACGTCAAGTGGTTAGACGACAGCCTCCTATTAGTAGCAGACTTAAATTAACATCAATAACAAATGCATTTAAAAATAATTCTGTATAAAATTTCACACACGAAATAAATATCAATAATAAAATTTGATTCATTGACATAGCCAATACCGATTAGTTACCGGTTACTCGTGTAATGTTTTCATTGACGAATTAATGGTAAACTAAAAGTATTTAAACATATATGAGCCATTTATACGGATTCCACTTTTATTCTTTATTGTCGGTGTTTCATGACTAGCCGTTTCGTCTAGAGTTTGTTTAACTGGGACCAATAAAACTTTTAATTCATAAAAGACATAAGGGGACGTTCGCTGAGTTTTCTTAGAGGTTTTATTTGGAGAAAATTTCATCATATTGAGAGAAACTAATGTTATCGTATGTCTAAAAAACTTCCTAACTTAACAAAATGAGTAACGAAGACGGCAACATTCGCCGAGAGTATCAGTTTTCTACATCATTTCGCCGTGTCTCGTTTGCATGGATTCTCGGTGAGAACGGATCTGAAAACTGTAGTTTTCTCTCTCTCAAAAACGTGACGTCATATTGTCCGACTGTTTTGTCTCTGGCGTTTGACCTTTGCCTTTGCCTTATAACTCATCTCTCATCTAAATCTGGGGACGATTCTATTTTACCGATCTGAATTATCATGCACTTAATGTGATCCCTGTTAAAATTCACACTAGCTAACTTAATTGCTACTGACGTAGAGTCCCTAATAGGTAAAATACATACGAAAAATCTACAAGCAAAGATTCAAGTCTACTTCATTTCATAAGTGAATTATTCTTACAGATATATGAAAAACAACTTTCCAAACAGTCGATCAGTAAATTGAACCCTCTAAAGAGACACAACGAACACTACACTACTACCACTAGAAACAGATTTTATGAAAGCAAAAATTCCTTAAAATTTAAACTATTAGGCTTTTATTATCTAATTATTGGAATTCTTTTTAAGATGAGTAATTTGTATATGTTATTTATTTCGCACTATTATCCTCATCTTTTTTGTAGTTGTTACTTTTAACGACGTTTCGACCAACCATTCCTCTGCCCTTCGTCCGGTTGTTAACCGCGACGAGACAGAAATGCTGAATCTCTTAACTGTATCTTCAGTAATTACTGCCTTCCATAGTTGTTGTCGTCTCAACAGGTTTTGGCCAACTAATTCTCTGGCCGGCTTTGGGTACGATTGAAACCGCTATCTTCAGACAATGCTCACCTGGAACCGTGAGACTACAACAACTATGGAAGACCTCCTCCGCTAATTTTGGGTCTAAACACTTGAAACTTTAGATGTAGGTTACTTGGACATGGATCAAACTTTTTAATTTGATTTGAGTCCAAAACAATAAATGTTAAAGGGTTAAAATTGGAGTAAAAGTTAAAAAATAAATTGACCTCTGAGGTCTCTACCAAATTACTCAGCCAGTTTTTGGTCTAAACAATTGATATTTTATATAAAGTGTATTCAGACATAGAGCAAGCTTTTCAATCGGCTTTTGGCTGAAAATTTGGCTACCAAGAGGTCAAAGTTCAAAAGATTTGATCTTTGCGGTCTCTAGCAAACTATTCAGCCAATTTTGGGTCTAAACATTTGAAATTTTAAATAAAGAGTATTCAGACATGCAGCAAACTTTTTAATCAGTTTTTGGGCGAAAATCTGGCTGCCAAAAGGTCAAAGTTGGAAGACTTTGCAGACTCTACCAAATTCTTCCACCAATTTTGGGTCTGAACACTTGAAATTTTAGGTGTAGATTACCTGGACATGGGTCAAACTTTTTAATACATATATATATACATACATATGCACATAAAGTTATGAACAGTACATAGGGCCCGAGCAAAACCGAGTTGAACTGCTAGTAAATAATAAGTTTTGATGAATCATGTATTTTTTAATAGTACATTCTTTTTCAGTATCTTCACGCGTTAAACGATGTCAATACATTTTTACAAACCTTTCCGATTATAATTCCGCTTCTGATTTATTGACGTCACTAAATGATAAATTAAATAAATATTTTTTTCTATTTCTGCTTTTCTTTCCTTTTAAAATAATAAAAAACAACAATTAATGTTAAATAGTTACATCAATTCTGCTAATAAACTCAATCCTTTCTCGCATCGACAGTGTTATATCGGTTATGATATTACAGTTTTTTCTATCAGCGAACTAATGACTGATAGTTAAAGAGAAATCATTCTAAACTGCGGCATTGTAGAGTGTCGTTCAAACTTTTTTTGTATCCTTTGAGACTACAACCTCAACCGACGTTATAGATAACCCTCGGACTAAATTCATGTAAACTACTGACGCTACAAAATAAATTCTGAAGAAACAATCGCAAGTTCTTCCGCTGTATCGAATCACATAGGGAAATTACAAAAGTCATCAAAAAGTGATTTTGTTTTTTCCTAAAGATAAAGAATTATTTTCCATTCGAACACGTGCAATTAAAAGAGATGTTTTTTTTCTTGCCGGGAAATACAGTAAAGCAAGAGATATCTATATCTAAAAAAATATTTTATTAAAAAAATTTAAATTTAAGAAAACTAAAACGATATCTTTTTCTTTAAAATATTTTTGTTTATATATAAATAAATAATTATTTTTTCCCAAAAATCTTCAAATCAGTTTTTATAATTATAATGATGAATTATATTTCATTTGTATAAATTATTAACGCTTCAAAGCAATATGATTTGTTAGATCCGAACAAAAGTAAACAAAAATGCTTTATACCTACACCGATGGAAGAAGCGACAGTACTACCACTGACTAGCTGCGTGCAAGCCAGTTATACTGGTTTTCTACCTGTGTATCTGGGATGTTAAATAAACTTGTTTCTTAAACCAACCTCGACTTGATTTTTTTTTACTATTGTGTCACTACACAACATATATTTAAACCATAATTTAGTAAAAAATAAAGATCAAATCTCGTGGAGGGAGTATTTTGTAACTAGTCTGTACTTTCTTCTAACAATTTGATAAACAAAAGATATGGTAAAACTTGAATTTAACTTAACATACTATTAAAAAAATAGCGGAATACTTTCTCTGCACAAGCACAATTATTTCTTTTAAAACATGGTTTTAGTAAATAAAATGTTTTTTTTTACAAAGAAGTCACCACTAATTAAGACCCAGAAGCCACTCCAGGATAAGGGTTAATGATAGTGGTCAAGGGGGAACATGTCTTAGTAATTGTTAGCAGTGGAAATTTAGTAAATTGGATTATATAAGGGGGCAGCTCATCAATAATTTGTTCACGTTGGACTTGAAGACAACCATGTTGTAGTCAGTTGGAAAGCAGGGAAACGGAACAGAGTTCCACAGTCGTGCAGTTCTAAGAAAAAAAGCTTTGTTCATGAAATCTACGTTTAGGCTTAAGCACAAATAAAAAGTGGGGGAAATTATTGATAGTGGTTTCAGCTAGACAAGTGTTTTTCGTGAAAGTTAGGCCAGGTGACTATACTTTGGAGCTCAGACAATCACTTGCCATGAAAATAACGATAAAGCAGGAACAGGCTCTCAACGTCTCTTCTGTGGGAAAGAGGTTGCAGGGAAGAGAAAAGGGCATCCCCACACACGAGGCTACGAAGTCTATTTTGAACTCTGTCAAGGCAGGATAATCTGCTTCTAGCAGGTCCTGCCCAAATGTGGCCACAGTACTCCATCCCTGGACCTACTTGGCTCTTATACAGGCAGAGAATTGCATCAGTAATGAGATATCTACTAGAGCGGGATCAGAGTGTTGATGATGGAAAGATAGAAGCTTGATTTTAGATGCATTAAATTTAACCAGCCACTTCTTTTCCCATTGCACCACGTGATCAAGATCAGAGGAGAGAGAATCAGAAAGAACTTAGTCGTTTACGACCTTTGGTAGTGTCGTCAGCATAAATGTCTACAAATGATATTAGGATATGATTTGGGAGATCATTAATGTAGATGAGGAAGAGAGTTGGGCCCAGGATGTACCCCTGAAGGATTCTAGCATTAATACTATGAGCTCCTGATTTCTGCTCATCAACTACTGCTGTAATTAACCTACCAGAACGACATGATTTGATCACTGAAAAGACATTTCCAGCTATACCGTAGCTGGAGATTTTGTGGAGTGGACCTTTATGCCATTCCCTATCAAAGGCATTTGATATGTCAAGGACAATTGCCCTAGAAAGGAAGCATCCGTCGAGAGATTCGCTAATCCTATGAGATACACTGTTAGCACATATGCTATAGATCTAGCAGAACGGAGTATTGCATGTGACTGAGGAGGTTATTTTTGCTGAGGTGGTTTACTACTTCTCTATTTAACACAGATTCCAGCAACTTACTCATGACGCGCAGGAGACTGATTAGTCTATATTGAGAGAGAGAGAGAGAGAGAGAGAGAGAGAGAGCGAGAGAGAGAGAGAGAGAGAGAGAGAGAGAGAGAGAGAGAGAGAGAGAGAGAGATTACCTACATTTTTAAATACAGGACAAACTGATGAGGTTTTCCAGGGTGTTGTGAAGCAATTCTTAAGACAATGCTTAAACAGTTTTGTAAGTATAGGAGTTAGTTCAGGTTGAAGCTTTTTGAGCACTATAATAGGAATGCCGTCGGGTCGAATTGCTTTACTGGAATTGAAGTTTTTTATTAGCTTGGAAACATCACGCACAAATATTTGTATGTCGCATAGCATGTTTTCAGAGACAGTAAGAAATACAGGAAGTTGGAGGCCCTGATTGCATAGAGTAGAATTAGCTCTAAAGCTTTTGGCAACGAGTTTGGCTTTGTCCGATGCTGATGAGATTACCTCAGGTTCAGTAATGATGGTTGGGATTTCTATTCAGGGCCACGTTTGTTATTCGCCCAAACTGGTGGGAACCAAGCTCTCAGCTACTTTGGACTTGACAGACTGAGCCTACAACTCTCTCGCGTTCTTTATTACTCTTTTATAGTGATTACTGGCAGTCTTAAAGGCGTCTTTAGTTTTAGTACATCTATTTCGTTAGAATCAATGGAAATAGTGATTTTTGTGCGTAATGGCAGCAGCACATTTTGAAGAGAACCACGGCTGGTTGTTAGGTTTTTGCTGGATTTTTTTGATGATATGAAACGGTCTATACCTACAATGAACCATTCCGTCAGGTCTGATATTATGGAGGACACGTTCTTTTTAAACATGAAACATAGAGGTTTAGGAACAATGTCCAAATCAATTTCACTAAATAACTTACAAGAAATTTTATTTATTTATTTGGTGTAAATAAGCTTTATTGGAAAGAAAACGGAGCTTATATCTCGGTTCTTTCAGTTTACTTGATATCTTATTCCAGGTTTTAAACGCCCTTGTGTAGCTACTGAATATTCTCGAGATTTATAGTCGTATACAATATACACTTATCACAAGTGTTTCATTCCATCGAATGATTTCGCCAGACTAATAGTTAGTCTATCAGATTCTTTTATTAGAAAGAAAATAACGCTTGCATACTTCATTTGCTGTATGTATTTTGACACTATTACACACATACACACACACGCATATATATATATATATATATATATTGATGATTGGTTGATGATGTATATATATACACACATGTATATATATATAGATATATATTGATGATTGGATTGATGATATATTTATATATATATATATATATATATATATATATGTTGCGTTGTTATCTCTAATAAGGGATTAGAATAGATGACGTACATTATATTTTGTTGTATCATAAAGGGGATCGTGTGTGATTGTCTAGTTGTTCTGTCTATTTGTTCATATGCCGTTATGTGTGTGTGTGTGATACATGTATTTTTTCAACATACCTTCTGCATCTTGGATGTTGGACCATCTGGAATCATATCGTACCTGTTTTAGACGAATATTCATTCACTCTAACACGATGAATTGGTTTTATAGTTTTTATTTCATTTTCCAGATGTCATGCAGAATGATGGAAAGTGAATCTGGCCTGTGTTGCTCTGTTCTACACACGTCAGAGTCCCCCCCCTCAATGACGGGGAGGAGACAACGGTGAAGCCGTCCGTTTTCTTCTAAGTCTAAACCAAATCACCACGATTCAGCTAACCTGATCACGTGACTCACACGCAATGGGATCAGCTGATCTTGACTTCCGGTCAACGTGTCTAACTATATGATTTACACTCCCCCTTCTCTCTTTCTCTTGATCCATTCTCTAACACATATATATATATATATATATATATATATATATATATATATATATATATATATATATATATATATTAGCATGGGTGCCCGGCGTTGCCCCGGTGTGTGTTGAGCAAAAAAAAAAAAGATATAGTAGTAGGAAGGCAGGCTCGAACCCATGTCGCGAAGGAGGAAAAGAACGTGAAAAAACGTGACGTCTTTGCTGTTACGACCACCGCCAAACCGGAAGTTACTTAGGTTTAAATTAAGGCTAGACAATCGAAAAGAGGGGATGTCTTTCGAAAATATCGGCGAAAAAACCGACCCTTTCTTGTAGAAAAGTGCCCAGTTGAGGGTGAAGATATTAATGATTTTAGCAAATTTTACAATATTTGTCGTCTGAAAGGGCGACCTTTAAAACGATACTGATCTTGTGAAAATCCGTCGCCTCTGTCGAAAGTTTTAGGCAGACATGCAAACATACATACATACATACATAGATTTATATATTTATAGCTCAAATTTTCGCCCCAAACCGATTACAAAGATTGCCCTATCTCTGAATACTCTTTATGTAAAATTTCAAATGTTTAGATCAGAAATTGTCCGAGTAATTTGGTAGAGGGCAATTTTTTTTTTTAACTTTGACCACTATTATGACCTCTTAAATTTATTGTTTTGGGGTCAAATCAATTTATTAAGTTAGATCCATATCCAAGGAACCTATATGATACTATCGGCTCCCCGGGAGGGTTACTTGGTTGAAGAACGTCCTGTGAATGCAACCAGCTCCCCGGGAAATAAACGATATCCAACGATGTCTAACGATAGGCATATGTTGAAAACATCAACAAAAACGGGTCGATATGTCGTCAGCTATAATGGCATGCATGGCTCGCTTCTTCATTGTGTCGTTACAGGCATCATTTTGTCGTCGCATTAATGGCATGCTGAAATCGAACACTTATACAAAATTAGCGAACAAATGCATTTTTTATAAAACGTATATAATTTATTTAACAGTTAACATGGAGGAAGTATATTTAGTCGATCCATTGCTTGCACACCAAACTACTACGTCCCAAGTGTATGGGATGCAAGCTTCAACTGTTTTTACAATACAATCATATTTCAATTCTCTCTTTCTTCATTGAAAGAGAGAGAAAAGGAGTGAAAGAGAGAAATAGAGAAAGAAAGAAAGAGATATAGAGAGTGCGAGAGAGAACGAGAGAGAGAGAGAGAGAGAGAGAGAGAGAGAGAGAGAGAGAGAGAGAGAGAGAGAGAGATGCGCTTCACGCAATGTTTTCTTTTTTTTTCAAATTATAATGTCAACATAGTTTAACTTTTATTATGCACTGGAATCATAAACACCTGCCAATCATCGTGTACCGACAGTTTTAACCTTTAAGAAAAATGTGTCCGCACTAAAATGTGTGTGTATGTGTGTTTTTCTCCACATACGTGCAGGCCAAGTTAGACACAAGGCCGCTAGCTCCCACAAAAGGGGCTACGTTATTGTGCCACATTTCAAGTGTTTCGACCCAAAATTGGCGGAGGAGTTCGGTAGAGTTCTCAAAGGTCAAATCGTTGAACTTTGACCCCATTTACAGCCAAATTCCTGGCCGAAAACTGATTACAAAGATTTTCCCAAATCTCACTATCCTGTACATCAAATTTCGAGTCTGCAGACTGAAAATTGGTAGAGTTATTGTGTAGAGAAATGTACACAGACAGACAGACGCTTTTACGTCTATATATATATATATATATATATATATATATATATATTTATATATATATATATATTTATATATATATATACAAATCAAATGCGTATATTGCAGAATATTATTGTTTGTTCTTAAAATGAAAACGATATTTTTATGTGAAAATTTAACGTCTCTTTTATTAGTAAAATGATTTATTAGTTTCTTTTTAACACAAAAATCGTGGTTTGATGATTGACGGAAATAATAACAATAATGGAATGTATTTTTTTTATTATATCTATAAAAATAATAAAATTCGATATCGACTTTTATAAAAAGAAAAAAAAACACGAGGAAAACTATAAATGTTATCATGTTAATAGTAGCTAAACATCTACACATTTGTAAAATTCTTTTAGTCTGATTCTTCAACATATCTTGCTTGCTAGGACCTTCAGACATGAATGGGCCTGAATCTATATTTGCGGAAGTCGTGCTAAAGCTCGCCTGTTTCTCTTATTACTTTTTAAGCGGTTGCTTGATTTCAAGGTTGAGCATGGAATCTGTTTGGTTAACCTCCTTTCCCTATATATCGTGGACTCCAAATACGTATTTTATGATCCTTGGAGGTTTTTATTCAACGCAGGTAAAAGTAATCAATTTCCAGTGTTTACTGAAGCGTAAAGTCCGATGTTAGGAAACGAACCAAGGCGATTAGATGTAATACATAAAGATGTTTCGGTGGCGGGGAGAGTCTCTTTCTTAGACTAATTGAATGATCAAAAGTTTGAGTTTCTAGTCAACTGTACTACTACACCGATAGAAATGGGAAATAGTTTCCCAAAGATACTAAAAAATGACATTACATGATTTCTATAATTTAAACATGCAACAGCTGATATTCTAAAACGACCACGTTTCTATGTTTTGACCAGAATCAAGTTTGTTTAACTTCGATGACCTACCATTGCAGCCAGTGTACAAAACCGTGCCCTGAAAGACGCGCCCTGGAGACTACGTTTCTCGGCGGCCTACTTTGAAACCGTTTTCCTTACAAGTATTTTCCTTAATTTGAATAAATATGTTCTTTGTAACTTTGCATTTAGTTACATAATTAATATTGAATTTCACATATTAACTTACGCAACATCACGTGCACACTAGCTACCAATCTATTTAAAGCTCAGCAAGGTCAATTTTAGTTCTCCTCCAGACAAAGGAAATCTGCCTATCAGCTATTACGACCCGCCCATATATGAATGAAATGTTAAGTACTGTTTAAGCTAGAAAAGTTACTTCTACTAGAGGATCCCTTTTCTTGATCAGCGTTGGTAATACATTGCTTGTAACTTGATACTTCTGTGTGTGTGTGTGTGTTTTGAATTGAAACGCTTGTTATACACGAATTATAAATTAACGATTAAAACCCAAAACTTATCTAAAATTATTTTACTTTTAACCAGCGATTGTCATGCCACATAGCATCTTACCCGAGAGCCCATCCTTCAAACTCGTTGGCTTAACATTCACAGGCAATATGAATTAGAAGAAATACTTTGAGGATATTGCCAGAGCTGCTGCAAATTTCTGGCCTAAACATTTGAAATTTTACAAAAAGGGTACTCGGAGATGGGGCAAGCTTTTTAATCGGTTTTGGTCGAAAATTTGAGGTGCCAAGAGGTCAAAGTTCAAAAACTTTGACCTTTGCGGTGTCTAGCAAATTACTCAGCCAATTTGGGTCTGGGCATTTTAAATTTATACATAACGGGTATACAAACATACGGCAAATATTTTAATCAGTTTTGGGGTGAAAATTCGGCTGCTAAAAGGTCCAAGTTGAAAGAGTTGACCTTTGCAGATTCTACCAAATTCCTCCGCCAATTTTGGGTCTAAACACTTTAAATTTTAAATGTAGGTAACTTGAGCATGGGTAAAACTTTGTATTTTGATTTAAGACCAAAATAATAAAGGTTAGGGGGTCAAAATGAGGGTCAACGTTAAAAAAATTGACATCTGCGGCCTCTACGAAATTACCCAGACAAATTTTGGTCTAAACATTTAAAATCTTACATAAAGTGTATTCACACGTAGAACAAGTTATGAACAGTACATAGGTCCTGAGCAAAGCCGGGCTGAACTGCTAGTATTTAATAAAAACATAATTAAATTAAGCTACTGTTGCATCAATAACCTGGAAAGAATACTAAAACCATAATAATAAAAATTTAAATGATGAAACAGAATGTAATAAAAAATAATTAAGGAATATGTTGTGAGTGAAATGTGTTGTAAGAGAATTTGGGATTTAATATGAGGAATTTAGGATGATACAATAAATAAAGTAGTAGGTTGTAAACTTAAAATATAGAAAATAAACTAAATATAACCTAAATAAGGGGAATAGAATTAAGTTTAAATTTAATGATTGTTATTGGTAATAAACTAACACAAACAGAAATCAAATATTAAATAATTGCAAAATATCGAGATGAACAGATTATAAGGGATTAAAATAGACTAAATCATAAATAAGTTAGGAATAATTTAAGCGAGACATGTAACCCAAATTGTTATAAAGAAAATAAAGTGAGACCTACAAGTTTAAAACTAAGCAATATAAATTAATAAAAACAAAAATTAAAATAGTGAATAAAAAATATAAATGCATTTCGATAAAATTATGATTCGATAAATGTGAGAAAAATCGAGTTATGTCCCTTACATTGTCTCGATATACTCAATGATACGGGGATACTTAAAAAAAAACAACAACAAAAAACGAACATATAATGTTTGTATTAATATAAGGTTGAAAATTATAGATTGAACTTTTAAATTAATTACATAACCAGTATAGGGTGAAGATAAATATAAACTAAACATATTTAAATAAACCATTTAATTCATAGTTTTTCTTAAAAAATAAAAAAGGAAAACAGATATATCGTAACGTGTAAATAAAGATTTATACGAAACTAAGGCAAATTGAGAAATGAATAACTGAATAACTAAAAACTCAATAGAAGGTGCGTGTATAAAAACGCGAGACAACCACAAAATTCTTTCATAAGCCTGAAAAATGCTAGAGTTGATGAAGCGCGGAATATTCAGTGTAGCTTAATCGCCATATATACTTTATAACTTACTAACTAGCTCTACCTACGTATTGAGCACTGTTGAAGTAAATACTTAAAGTTTACGCATAAATTTATACTTTCGTATATTAATTTTATGTGAGTAAATGAAGTAGTTATACCTAGCTCCTGAAACAGGTGAGCACTCTGAATAGAATTTATTTCATTACACCAAAAATAGATATGGAAAGGGTTAATTTCGAAACATCGCTAAAAAACATCCCCACAACTAGCAAGCATAGCTATATCATTAAATTAATTAAAAAACAACAACAGATGAACCAATACGTCGAATGCGATGGCGAGCAACTTTCTTCCTTAAAAATGAAAACGTAAATAAAAAAGAATCCTATAGTTTTAAAACCCTAAAGAATGCGAAAACAGTAGACCTTTTGATAAACTTTGAAAATGACTTTTTAAACGTAATTAAAAACTTAGAATTCCAAAATCAACCTAACAATTTCCAACGGAAATTACACAAAATCGTTAGAAACATAAATAACTCTAATAAAATCTTTGTAAAAGCAGATAAAACTAGAAACTTTTATAAAATAGACAAACAAGAATATAACAAACTAATCACAGAAAACATTACAAAAAACAACAAAAAACTGGATACAAATGAATGCGACTACATAGATATAATGAATACTGAAAGTAAACAAATTATCAATAAATTAAAAATTAGCGATAAAATTGGCAAATTAAAACCTAGAGAGGCATACATTCTGCTCAAAGACCACACATGTGACTTCAATAATAATCCCAACACCCGCTTAATAAACCCAACTAAACCAGAATTAGCAAAGCAATACTTTCTAGAGTAAACAAACTGCAAGCACTTGTGCCCCTACAACGTAAACACCCTCGACAAACCCGACAGGCAGCTAAATCCCACCCCACACAGTAGAGATCCCTAGATGTAAAAGATCTTCCTACTCCAGTAGTTTCTTCCCCAGAACCGCTAGACTTTGGAATTCCATTCTAAGTCTCTGCTTCCCCAACTGTACTGACATGCAGAAGTTCAAGTGTAACGTGAACCGACATCTTGCTGCCCAAATACCTACATAGTACCTCAGTAGTTGCTGCCCCTGATAGTAGCCCCCTACACCAAAGTAGCAATGTGCCTTGTTTGGAGTGAAAATGTAATAGAAAAAAAAAAAAAAAAACAAAAAAACAAAAACAAAAAACAAACAAGACCTAGAATTAAACCAGTGGGTAAATACTGCCGAAGCAATCACTTGGTTTAAAAATATAAAAAAAACATAGAATTTGCCGAGGCATACGCTGATATATCCTCGGAAGAAATCAGCATCATTAAAAAATGTAGAAAATCAGTTCTAATAAATAACAATAACCAATGGATAAAAACTAAAATGACAAATTCGTTTGATTTGGCGATGGGTTTCTGGATTCTGCACAGGCATCAAATCTTGTGGGATTATTCAGTCTATATCCCTTCAGAAGCATATTTGATACTACGGATATCGGCCTATATAGAGATGATGGACTAGCTATAATAAAAGACTCCAACAAAGTCAAGGGAGATAACTTTAAGAAAATCATACACAAGGAAATGAAAAACTTAGACGTATTAGCTAACATAAAAAAACAAACTTCCTGGACGTTACGTTAAATTTAGATAAAAACACATATGAACCATACTTAAAAGATAACGCTAATCCAATATACGTAAACCCAAAGTCCAATCACCCACCATCAATTATAAAACAGATTCCTAACTCGATTGTAAGTAAACTCAGCAATAACTCAAGCGATGAAAATGTATTTAACAGGTCAACCACTATCTATGAAACAACCATAAAAAGTAGTGGATACAAAAATATTAATATCAAATATAAGCAACAAAACACCAATAACTATAATAAAATTAAAAATAAAAGAAAAAGAAATATAATCTGGTATACGGTGCCATAGAATCAAATACTAAAAACAAAACTTGGCGAGAAATTTCTAGATCTTATCGAAAAGCACTTTCCCGCAACCAACCTCTTACACAAAATTTTCAATAAAAATACCCTAAAGTTATCCTACAGCTACTGCGAAAATTTAGAGATGATAATTAAAGCACATAATAACAAAATATTAAATAAAAGCAATGAAAACAACAAAATAAACAATAAAAAAGTGGACACCATGACAAAAATAAAACTAACACAAAAGACACATATATAACTAGTAGTAGTAATAATAATAATAATAATAATAATAATAATAATAATAATAATAATAATAATAATAATAATAATCCGGACAACAACAACCATACTAGAAATAAAAATTAAAATACTAATAACGAACAAGATAAATGCAACTGTAGATACCGCACACTCTGCCCACTTCAAAATAAATGTCTAACCAAAAGCATAGTTTACCAGGCCACAATATTTGCGAAAGAAACCCCGAATAACAAGAAATATTACGTAGGTATGACGTCCTTAGATTTCAAAACTCGATATTATGACCACAAAAGTATATTCAATAATAAAAAAAACACCGTATGAAAACAACGCTAGCAAACAAATACTGGGGACTAAAGGAAAGCGGACGTCCGCCGGTAGTCGAATGGAAAATAGTAAGACAAGCAAACACATGTAGAGATCTAGACGATTCATGTATATTATGCGTTCTTGAAAAATTTGCTTTCCTATACTTTAAAGAACCCCAACATCTATTAAACTGTAGGAGAGAAATAGCGAACAACTGTTTTCACAGGATAAAATTTACTCTAGGATAGATAGAAAATAATTTTAAAACTAACAAAAATAATAGAAAATAAACAAATAATAATAAAAAAATAAACCTGAATATACATAAACTATCACACACACACACACACACACACACACACACACACACACACACACACACACACACACACACACACACACACACACACACACACACACACACACACACACACATATATATATATATAAACTAACATATAAAAAAACTTAACCTAAATTTAAAACAGGTCTAGACACTAGATACTACGCTAAATAGGACACACAAAGGAACGGGTCAACCGGAGGTCAAATGTGCCTTTGTCCTGTAAGTGTCTGCTCATTGGCTAATTAGGAAGGGCGTGGTACATACTAGAAAGCTGATTGCCTAACTAAAAACTCAGTAGAAGATGCATTTATAAAAACGCGAGACAACCACAAAATTCTCGCATAAGCCTGAAGAATCCTAGAGTGAATCAAACGCGGAATATTCAGTGTAGCTTAATCGCCATATATATTTTATAACTTACTAACTAGCTCTACCTACATATTGAGCATTGTTGAAGTAAATACTTAAAGTTTGCGCACAAATTTTTACTTTCGTATATTAATTTATGTGAGTAAATGAAGTAGGTATCTCTCTCTCTCTATCTCTCTCTCTCTCTCTCTCTCTCTATATATATATATATATATATATATATATATATATAACTGCAGTGATCAACAATAAAGTACACACAAATTCAGGCGTAATTATTAATTTTTTCTTATTTAACTTGTAATCCTAAATGCTAGTACAAATGGTACACTTAGAATTCACATCCTCCTTTTTAATTAATACGAGTGAATTACATTAAAATACTTTTTATCTTTTTTCCACTTTATCTCTCCAATCTACTTTATTTTCAGTAGCTATTCGGCCATTAATAATTCTTACTAATTCCCTCTTAATTCTTAACTATGGTTTAATGTTAGCATGAAATCATCTCTGGACTTTAATTATTAATTAATTTCACTGATATTTTACCTAAAATTCTAACTCACTAATACTATATATTTCTCCCTTTATATCTAGTTATGAATTATTGCTCTAACATTTCCGTAGGTTGAAGTAAGATAGCGTATATCTCATTCTATGGATCCAATGTTGTATATCTTTTTCTTAGATATTACTATATGGAAGATTCCAAAATGCACAATTTTTCCCCCTCTTATTAGATATATATTCTTATTAGGTATATATTCTTATTAGGTATATATTCTTATTAGGTATATATTCTTAGTAGGTATATATTATTATTAGGTATATATTCTCATTAGATATATATTATTATTAGATATATATTATTATTAGATATATATTATTATTAGGTATATATTCTTATTAGATATATATTATTATTAGGTATATATTCTTATCAGATATATATTCTTATTAGATATATATTATGATTAGGTATATATTCTTATTAGGTATATATTCTTATTAGGTATATATTCTTATTAGATATATATTATTATTAGATATATATTATTATTAGGTATATATTCTTATTAGGTATATATTCTTATTAGGTATATATTCTTATTAGATAGATATTATTATTAGATATATATCTTATTAGGTATATATTCTTATTAGATATATATTCTTATTAGGTATATATTCTTATTAGATATATATTCTTATTAGGTATATATTCTTATTAGGTATATATTATTATTAGGTATATATTCTTATTAGGTATATATTCTTATTAGGTATATATTATTATTAGATATATATTCTTATTAGATATATATTATTATTAGGTATATATTCTTATTAGGTATATATTCTTATTAGGTATATATTCTTATTAGGTATATATTCTTATTAGGTATATATTATATTAGGTATATATTCTTATTAGATATATATTATTATTAGATATATATATATTCTTATTAGATATATATTATTATTAGGTACATATTCTTATTAGGTATATATTATTATTAGGTATATATTATTATTAGATATATATTATTATTAGATATATATTGTTATTAGGTATATATTATTATTAGATATATATTATTATTATATATATATTCTTATTAGATATATATTCTTATTAGATATATATTATTATTAGGTATATATTATTATTAGATATATATTATTATTAGATATATATTATTATTAGGTATATATTCTTATTAGGTATATATTATTATTAGGTATATATTCTTATTAGATATATATTCTTATTAGATATATATTATTATTAGGTATATATTATTATTAGATATATATTATTATTAGGTATATATTCTTATTAGATATATATTCTTATTAGATATATATTATTATTAGATATATATTGTTATTAGGTATATATTATTATTAGATATATATTATTATTAGGTATATATTCTTATTAGATATATATTCTTATTAGATATATATTATTATTAGGTATATATTCTTATTAGATATATATTCTTATTAGATATATATTATTATTAGATATACATTATTATTAGGTATATATTTACTCACTTTACCTAAAATTCACCACTTTAATTCATAATGAACTTTAATTTTAACTAATTCCCTAATGTATCTAGCTAAAGAAATAGGAGGTTTATCGGTTCTACAATTTGTTCCATTTTGAAAGAGCACATGTTTCTATAATGGTTTCTGTAGTTGTTTCTGTATCCATCCTTGACCGTACATTTGGCAGCTCCAACATAAGCCTTTGTATCATTTGCAATAATAACTTCACATTTGTATACTACATTTGTAGTTAAACAGTTTCCGTTTAATGGACAATGATTTTACAACTACAATTGTTTTCGGTTAAACTATTGGTATAAATAGGTTCATGTTTAACTTGTGCGTGGTTTGCCTTTTGTATTTTAGTGTTATTATATTAAATTATAGATGCACCTACATTTTTGGTAGAGGCGAAAGGTAGTTTAATTGTATTTTTATTTAACTTGAATTAATATTACACCTGAATTGGTACTTACTATCTCTAGGGAAGTTCCTATTGATGATACTATAAAACGTTTTAGGAATATTCAAGAGAATGTGTTTGCTGTACGGTGGATTAAAAGATATGGCAGATCGCCTCTTATTTTTCTTTGTTTTATTGCGTGTATCAAGTGACCGGAAACACTAATCTTTGTTCTGATCGTTAATTCAATTTCAGTAACACTAGTGCATGTCATCTCTCCCATCCCTTTTTTTTGTCAGTTTTTGGAGACCTTGTCAATGACGACTAAATCCGGACGATTATGTTCCAATTGCTTTGTCGTCATGACACTTTTGTCTCATCATATATGTACAGTGCCATCCTCCATTGTTCTCACTTCATCAAACACTTCTTCCAACTACTTTTCAGCACACCTCACCCCAACCTTCCTATAAACCTCCCAGTATATCCAGAGCTCGATGCGATCGTGTCTTTTGCGGTACTCTCTCTGGGCCAACTTTTTCTCCTAGAACCACTTTTTTGAACAATCGTGTTCATAATGCCTGCTCCTGTCCTGCACAAACAAAAGCTCCAGTACTCTTAGCCAGATACTCAGCTCTAAGCCATTGCCATGATTTTTCATTAGCCACTTCTGCTACATCATGGAAGAACTTTCAGTGCATTTTCTTCCCAGCCAGTTCCTCTACCATTCCTCTGTCCATACGTTTCACATACTCAGCCATAGCCTCAAATACCACCGCTTCATTGGCCACAACCTTGAGCATCCACTCCTCACTTCTAACCACATGATCTTTCAACATCTTCTCAGCTCTAATATAATCTTTTACACTTTTCAATCCTCTTCCTCCGTATTTCCTCTTTTGATACAGCCTAGCTACGTTACTTTTAATGTGGAATATACAAAACATTGCTAAAACTTTTCTTGTTTTGATATCCATGACATGCAACTCCTTGTCAGATCATTCTAAAATACCGCACTGTACCTCAAAACATTGACTGCCAAGCATTCACCGCTTTCATCAGGTTTCCTCCATACAATTTCGACTTCGCAATTAGCTTCACTCTTCTAAGATACTCCTTTCTGATTTTTTCTTTCATCTTTCTGTTCATGATGCCTACACACTCCAGCACTTCTAAATACTTATAGCCTGTTTCTTCTATTTCTTTCATAACTTCTCCATTTGGCAACTGTTCCATTTGAATGCACTTTTACTTCCCTTTTTATCACCAACACCGCACACTTATACTTCCCTTTTTATCACCAACACCGCACACTTATACTTCCCAAATTACATTCTGATGTCTTCCGAGTATGTCCCGACGATCTCTACCAGTTTCTCCATTTCCTTCTCATTTCTACCAAATATCTTCAAATCATCCATTAATGATGGCCGAGACGTCTGCCACCAGATCCAAAGCTATACACACAGCTTTTCTCTTTTCAAGAGGATGCTTAGTGGCATCATTACCATTACAAAAGAAGCAGAGACATCGAATCTCCTTGGAATATTCAACGTCTAATGCCAACCTCCCCAACAACCAAGAATTTCTTTGTTCGCTGTCAGCACCGTTTTCCATTGAGATTTACTTGTTTCCAAAAGCCCTACCACATTCCCAGCAAACTTCATCATCAATAGTGTTTCATGGATCCATGAGTGAGGAACCATGTCGTAAGCTTTTCTGTAATCGATCGATGCTACACTCAAATTCCTCTTCTTCCTCTTTGCATCTTGCATTGTAATGCCTTATCAATCATTAGTTGATCCTTGGTGCCCCTCGAGCCTTTCCGGTATCCTTTCTGTTCGTCAGGGAGAACACCATTACTCAATATGTCCATAAACTTTTTCTGCGAAGATTCCGGTTAACAGCTTCCACATTAGTTGTAAACATACAATCGGTCGGTAATTGCTGGCAACTGTTTGCAGGATCCTTCATAATCAGTGTCGTTCTTCTCATTACAAGCCATTCAAGGATATCACCTGACTCAACCATCACGTAGTCCCTGCTGTGAATATTTGCTTCTTAAAAAAAAAAAAGAGAAACTGATCCTTAATATTTCTGGTTTGTTGATTTCTTTTACCGACGCCTGAATTCGCTTGGTTTATATTGTAGTGGTAAAAAAGAGGGCCAGAATGGGAGGGAGGGAGAGGGAGAGAAGGAGAGAGAGCGAGCGAGCGAGCGAGAGAGAGAGAGAGAGAGAGAGAGGGAGAGAGAGAGAGAGTGAGCGAGAGAAAGAGAGAGGGAGAGAGGGAGAGAGAGTGAGCGAGAGAGAGAGAGGGAGAGAGAAAGGGAGAGGGAGAGAGAGCGAGCGAGAGAGAGAGGGAGAGGGAGAGAGAGCGAGCGAGCGAGCGAGAGAGAGAGGGAGAGGGAGAGAGAGCGAGAGCGAGAGAGAGAGAAAGTGAGAGATAGCGAGCGAGCGAGCGAAAGAGAGAGATAGGGAGAAAGAGAGAGGGACAGGGAAAGAGAGCGAGCGAGAGAGAGAGAGGGAGAGGGAGAGAGAGCGAGCGAGAGAGAGTGAGAGAGGGAGAGGGAGAGAGAGCGAGCGAGCGAGCGAGAGAGAGAGAGAGAGAGAGAGAGAGAGAGAGAGAGAAAGAGAGAGAGAGAGAGAGAGAGAGAGAGAGAGAGAGTGTGTGTCTGTGTGTGCGTGCGTGCGTGCATGCGTGCGTGTTATCGAGCTTATTAGTCGATAAAACTGCTGCTTGTCTTTCTGCGTCTATACACGCCTCTGTCTGCGCTTGTTTAAGCTACCACAGTTTTTCGGCTTTTCAGCAAATAGGTGTAATGCTGAGGCCTAAAAAGGAAGGCTGTTCATAAACAGTGTCACCCTCCATCCGCCACCACAGTTGCCACCGCCACGTTTGATACAGAAGCCAGCTAATTATATTTTGTTTGCAGCCGACTAGAAGCAAACGTGGTTCTTGAGATGAAAGGTAATCTTGCATTCAGAGGATTATAAGATCGTCGATTCGTGAGAGTTTTTGTTTTGTTTTAAAATTTATACAACAACTATTAAAGTAAGTTATTTGTTATTTTCTATGGAGATGATGTCGGCATGTTGGTTGGAGTTACGTTTAAGTTTATGTTTGGAAAAATTTTTAATGCCTGTCCGAAGTTTGTAACAGCATTTCCATCTGTCTGCTAGAAACAACAACAATTTCGTCGTTCTCTTACCATTAATGTTTAGGCACGTTGCATAACAAATTGAGGAAAACAATAATCATAACAGAAATGCTGTTTCAAACTTAATCGTTACAAATTAACGAAAATCTTATTAAGCCAGTAGGGTATTAGAATAGCCAACACAATAAAAAAGTTCTCAAATAATAAATATTCAACAGATAAATATTACCAAAAGAGAAGCTACGTGACTTTTCTGCCTGCCCAGATAAGTTTTTTTTTTGTGTTTTAACTTATTTTAAAGCATTTGCTTTAATTAAAGGCAACCGTAGTGGAAAGCCTGCTGTGTCATAGTCGAGCCCTGATAATCGCCCAAAAGTTGGAAATTAAAAAAAATATTGGTAGAACATTACATTTTCCATGAGTGACATTTATTGGATGTATTTCTTTCAGTATTTTGTTTAATTTTCTATTTTTGAGCGATTATTAAGTTCGACTATAAACTAATGTGACTTTCATTGTTTTTCGTTCCAACTGGATATGCTTCACATTAATTCTATTTTTAAGTAAAAAAAAAAAGTTAAAACACACAAAAAACATCCAAGTATAAAGAAGAGTAACTTAGCTTTCCTTTGGTAACATTAATTTGCTATATATATATATATATATATATATATATATATATATATATATATATATATATATATATATATATATTTGTAGTCATCGACATACAGTCCTGTTTCGTTGTATCACAACTCATCAGTGCCGTTAAACTAGCACCTCTCCCAAACCAAGGATCGAACCTAGAACCGTCGTGTTGTCAGTTCTACCACTCGACTACGAAAGCGATGCCCGCAAATAACCCGTCCGAATGTCTATTTAAACAAACATCTGTCCGCCATATATATGCACTAAAGATTCCCGAAAGGATGAAACACTAGTGTCTGTAGGTATTTAATTATTATAGTAACAATATATATATATATATATATATATATATATATATATATATATATATATATATATATATATATATATAGAGAGAGAGAGAGAGAGAGAGAGAGAGAGAGAGAGAGATAGATTATTGTTTTCTTGGCTATACAAATAAATACCCTGATGATTGAATAATATTTTGCTTGGATTTTTACATTCACGTTTGAAACAGCATTTTCGTCGATTGACGCTGTTCATCAGTCTGTTACGCAACAGTTGAAATAACATCTTTTAGCACAAAGTTATGCTTAAAAGTTTAACAAGATTAAGCGATCCGTTATTCTTAACTTTTCAACAAAAATTGGACGCATTTTTTGCTTAACTTATAAGGCAACAGTTGAAATAGCATCTGTTTTTTTTATCACTATGCTGTGCTTAAGTTTTAAATAAATTTGTAAAAATACTTTCGTCACTTGACGTGGAGATTGAATGAATTTATTTTATCTGTTCCTTCCGCTCCTCTTGATTTAGTTACAAATGTTTACAGTTTTAGAAAGTTCTATTTGCAGCGAAGGAATTTCATTTGCTTTACATTCTTCATAACTTACAAAGCTACTGCACACGTCCTGCTTAAAACTCACCGAATGCATCTCGCAAATTGTTATCTCGAAATAACACATTCTGGTAAAATTAATGCTTAAACTGAATGCTTTAAAAATGTTTATAAATAATGAAATGATTAAAATCTATTTCGTATTACACAGATAAACTGAAGAAAACACGTTTTAAATGGGTGGCACGATAAAAGTGTCGCCCTAAAGCTTTATTTTAAAATTTAGATTTAAAAATCAATTCGGTTAACTTGAGTATATACTAAAACTGACACCTATTTGATGTAGCCGCCTTCAGCCTCAATCACCGCCTCGATACGGGTCCGAAACTGATAGCATGCCTTTTCCACGAGTACCGGCGGGAGCTCGGTGAATATTCGATGGATGGCGGAAATCAGGCTGGCTTTGGTGCTGTAGGAGGTCATGTTGGTGATGTTTTCGACGTATGACCAAACGAAGAAGTCCAGTAGGCCCAGGCCACGGAAGAAAAGGGGGCCAGTGAGAGAAAGGGACAAGTCTCGGTCTCTTTGGACTTGTGGACTGGCGTAGAGTCCTGCTGTCACACCCAGGGTCTGATAGCCGCCACAATTGCACGAGGAGATCTTCACACTCTTCAGCACATTTAGGTTCACTTTGGTGTTGACTTTCAAGCCGATTTCGAAGATGTGAGGTGGCATAGTGTGGCTTTCACTTGAAACCAAAAGAAAACCGGGTTTTATCAAATGGAAATTGAACCTTTCGTCTTTTTCTAGGGCGACAAGATTCCGATATTTTCCACATCCGATACAATTACCGATTCCAACTCCGATCCCAATACAGTTATTATAAATTATAATAAAGTTATTAATAATTAATTAATTAAGTGTTTACAGTATAATTATTATAAAATTATTAATAATTAATTGTTTACAGTATAATTATTATAAAGTAATTAATAATTAATTAAGTGTTTACAGTGTAATTATTATAAAGTTATTAATAATTAATTAATTAAGTGTTTACAGTATAACTATTATAAAGTTATTAATAATTAATTAAGTGTTTACACTATAATTATTATAAAGTTATTAATAATTAATTAATTAAGTGTTTACAGTATAATTATTATAAAATTATTAATAATTAATTAAGTGTTTACAGTATAATTATTATAAAGTTATTAATAATTAATAAATCAATGGGCATTTTACAGAATAGACAACAAAACGAAAAAAAACTGGTGGAAAACAAATATATAACAAATAAATGTTACTAAAAGTCAGATAAGTTACTTTTTTATCTAACTAAATATTTTTATGTTCTAACTTATTTAATAACGTAAATTTAACTTTGAGATAAAACTAGTGTCCAGTTAGAATAAAAATGGCTGAAATTAGGCGGTTATTCTCAATAATCGCTTAAAAATCTAAAATTAAACAAAAACTGCGAGAAATCTAAAGTTATTATGACATTTTATTGTAAGCAGTTCAGAGTAGAGTGTTTCGATTTGTATTAATCTTTTAAAGCGGAACATGTGGCATTAGTTCGAAATATAGGATTTAAAACCAACATATAGAGAAAGAGTAGTTGATCGACCAAAAATTGCCCCGTCCGCATTCCCTGGTAGAGACGCTTGAGAAAATTAGAAATAAATTGAAAAGACAAAGCCTTGATAGTAAGATCTCCATGATCTGCAAAGGACGATGCAACCAACAAAAATACAACAGACCACTCGGTCTTTTTTTGTATGAATAAATAGTAATGTTATGAATTTATGGTAGTGAGTTGATAAATAATAGTGTTATGACTTATAAGTAGGGTTATGAATCAATGGAATAATTATAAATTAATAGGAGTATATTAATATTTTCAATTGATATTAGTGCTATTAACTAATGGAAGTGTTATGAATTAATAATATCGTACTGAATTAATAGTATTGTTATGAATTAATAGTATTGTTAGAATTATTAGTATTGTTATGAATTAATAGTATTGTTAGAATTAATAGTATTGTTATGAATTAAAAGTATTGTTATGAATTATTAGTATTGTTAGAATTAATAGTATTGTTATGAATTAAAAGTATTGTTATGAATTATTAGTATTGTTATGAATAATTGTTATGAATTAATAGTATTGTTATGAATTAATATTATTGTAATGAATTATTAGTATTGTTATGAATTAATAGTATTGTTATGAATTATTAGTATTGTTATGAATTATTAGTATTGTTATGAATTAATAGTATTGTTATGAATTAAAAGTATTGTTATGAATTAATAGTATTGTTATGAATTAATAGTATTGTTATGAATTAAAAGTATTGTTATGAATTAATAGTATTGTTATGAATTAAAAGTATTGTTATGAATTATTAGTATTGTTATGAATAATTGTTATGAATTAATAGTATTGTTATGAATTAATATTATTGTTATGAATTATTAGTATTGTTATGAATTAATAGTATTGTTATGAATTATTAGTATTGTTATGAATTATTAGTATTGTTATGAATTAATAGTATTGTTATGAATTAATAGTATTGTTATGAATTAATAGTATTGTTATGAATTAAAAGTATTGCTATGAATTAATAGTATTGTTATGAATTAAAAGTATTGTTATGAATTAATAGTATTGTTATGAATTAATAGTATTGTTATGAATTAAAAGTATTGTTATGAATTAAAAGTATTGTTATGAATTAATAGTATTGTTATGAATTAATAGTATTGTTATGAATTAAAAGTATTGTTATGAATTAATAGTATTGTTATGAATTAAAAGTATTGTTATGAATTAATAGTATTGTTATGAATTAATAGTATTGTTATGAATTAAATGTATTGTTATGAATTAATAGTATTGTTATGAATTAAAAGTATTGTTATGAATTAATAGTATTGTTATGAATTAATATTATTGTTATGAATTAATAGTATTGTTATGAATTAATAGTATTGTTATGAATTAATAGCATTGTTATGAATTAATAGTATTGTTATTAATTAAAAGTATTGTTATGAATTAATATAATTGTTATGAATTAATATTATTGTTATGAATTAATAGTATTGTTATGAATTAATATTATTGTTATGAATTAATAGTATTGTTATGAATGAAAAGTATTGTTATGAATTAATATTATTGTTATGAATTAATATTATTGTTATGAATTAAAAGTATTGTTATGATTTAATATTATTGTTATGAATTAAAATTATTGTTATGAATTATTAGTATTGTTATGAATTAATATTATTGTTATGAATTAAAAGTATTGTTATGAATTAATATTATTGTTTTGAATTAATATTATTGTTATGAATTAAAAGTATTGTTATGAATTAATATTATGTTATGAATTAATATTATTGTTATGAATTAATAGTATTGTTATGAATTAAAAGTATTGTTATGAATTATTAGTATTGTCATGAATTAATATTATTGTTATGAATAAATAGTTTTCTTATGAATTAATATTATTGTTATGAATTAATAGTATTGTTATGAATTAATATTATTGTTATGAATTAATAGTATTGTTATGAATTAAAAGTATTGTTGTCAATTAATATTATTGTTTGTAATTAATAGTATTGTTATGAATTAATATTATTGTTATGAATTATTAGTATTGTTATGAATAATTGTTATGAATTAATAGTATTGTTATGAATTAATATTATTGTTATGAATTAATAGTATTGTTATGAATTAATTTTATTGTTATGAATTAATATTATTGTTATGAATTAAAAGTATTGTTATGAATTAATAGTATTGTTATGAATTAATATTATTGTTATATATTATTAGTATTATTATGAATAATTGTTATGAATTAATAGTATTGTTATGAATTAAAAGTATTGTTATGATTTAAAATATTGTTATGAATTAATATTATTGTTATGAATTAAAAGTATTGTTATGAATTAATATTATTGTGATGAATTAAAAGTATTGTTATGAATTATTAGTATTGTTATGAATTAATAGTATTGTTATGAATTAATAGTATTGTTATGAATTAAAAGTATTCTAAGAATTAAAAGTATTGTTATGAATTAAAAGTATTCTTATGAATTATTAGTATTGTTATGAATTATTAGTATTGTTATGAATTATTACTAATGTTATAAATTAAATGTACTGTTATGAATTAAAAGTATTCTTATCAATTAATAGTATTATTATGAATTAATAGTATTGTTATGAATTGAAAGTAGTGTTATGAATTAAAAGTATTGTTATGAATTAAAAGTAGTGTTATGTATCAATGGTAGTTTTATAAATTAATGTGAGTTTAAAGAATTCATAGTATATTATGAATTATTCGTAGTGTTTTGAAATAATCGTAGTGTTACGAAATACTTGTAATGTTATGAATTAATAGTAGTGGTAAATGATAGTGTTATGAAGTAATTGATTGGAGTGTTTAGTATTAATAGCGAAGTTTATTAATTAATTAAGTAATGTATTAATCGTAGTGCTATGAATTAATGGTAGTGTTATGAACTAATAATGGTAGTATACATATAATATGTTAAAAATGGTGGTATATATATCTATATAATATGCTAAAAAATTGTGGTATATAATATATATATATAATATGTTTAAAATGGATATTAAAGTTCTATAGAAACTTTATTACATTATCAAGTCAATAAGAATTACGGAAACAAAAATAAGGGAGAAACCTTTTTAGGCAATGACAAATGTATGAAAATTGAATTGTATCGAAGACAATACAATGCACATGTATAACGGATAAACACAAACTGAAGCAATTTAAGATATAATGGTGGAACAAGCCATGAGGGTACATCTTTATACATCCAATATATGCGTATATATATATATATATATATATATATATATATATATATATATATATATATATATATATATATATAGGAGCAAACAGTTAATAAAACATGTTAAAAACACTTTGAAAAAGAGTTAACAACATATTTAATCTGAAAAGGAAACACTTGATAAGTGGATAGTCCTTAATCCGCGGAGTTTCGAAGAAATACTTTCATTTTCAACAGAGGGTAGGAATTAGCAAAATTCGGGATCGGATTTTGCATACAAAAGTATTTGATGAAACAACAAGTAAGTCAAAGATCTTACTTGATAACAAAAGGTGGAGCAGATGGAATATGATGAAGAAAAAGGTGATTACACGTGAATGGATAGTCTGGTGAAAGGTAAATAGTTCAATGACGGTATAATCCAAAAATATAACTCCAAGAACTTTCTTCAGCATATTCCCTCTGCTCCACCTTTTGTTATCAAGTAAGATCTTTGACTTACTTGTTGTTTCATCAAATACTTTTGTATGCAAAATCCTTTATAATATACTTTAGTTTTACCATCTTGTATCATTTTAGTAAATTTAATTGTAATTTATATATATATATATATATATATATATATATAAATATATATATATATATATATATATATATATATATCAGGGTATTTATTTGTATAGCCAAGAAAACAATAATCTCTCTCTCTCTCTCTCTCTCTCTCTCTCTCTCTATATATATATATATATATATATATATATATATATATATATATATATAAACACACACACTCACACACACATATATATGTGTGTGTGTGTGAGTGTGTGAGTGTGTGTGTGTTTATATATATATATATATATATATATATATATATATATATATATATATATATATATATATATGTTCGTGTTTTCAAAACGGCCAATCATCAGTAAACATATTTTTAGAAAATTGTTTTTAAACTTAAAACGTGACAGTCGATTATTCCAGAGTTTTGTACTTTAGGTTGCTTTGCTTGTTATTGAACAAAAAAAAACAAAAAAAACACAAAACTTTCATCCTGCCATGCATTACGTTTAATTTTTCTTGAAAAGCGACTTTCACTGTTCCCTTTCGTTCCAGGCCCGAACGGTTGCCAAAATTAGAAAGAATTAGAACGGCACTTGCTTTAACGGAAGACAAACGAACGCCAAGGATAAAAAATAAATCCTCTGACTCAGTTTTCATTTTGATGATTTCAGTTACAAAATGCACATGTTCTTGCACAAACTTTCTTGAGATAAACAAATTCTTCTGTACATAACATATCACTCAATAAATCCCGGGCTTAATTAATAAAACATCAACTTTTACATAAGAATCGACGTTAATCATCAACATTAAAGTTGATGCACTTATTGAGAAGAAAGTTCTTGAGGAATTTTTAATTTTGATTTCAAATAATGTATTTTTAAATAAGTTTTTGTTATAATACCTTTACTTCATATATTATTTTAAAGAGCAGTTTTCGCTCTATTTAATCGTTTAAATTACATTCGTTTTAAATCAATTATGTATTCTTTTCAGAACGTTGAATACAAGATGGCAAAAAAGCAAATTCGCACAATTTTCTTGTTTCAATTCAAGCTAGGCTGAAAAGCTGCTGAAATTACTCGCGATATCAACGAAGCGTTTGGTCTAGGAACCATTACTGAACGAACAGCACAATGTTTGTTTAAGAAATTTCGTGGCAGCGACGAGAGTCTTGAAGATGATCAACGTAGTGGTCGGCCATCGAATGTTGATAACAATTAATTAAGAAGAATTAGTCGAAGCCAATTCACGCACAACTGTTCGGGATCTTGTTTCTGAATTAGACGTAACGTATACGACGATTTCTAACAACTTGAGAGAAATTGGAAAGACAAACACTTGATAAGTGAGTGCATCATGAATAGAACGATTATCAAAATGCTATATTCCCTTCTTTTACGCAAAAAGAACCACGTTTCTCGAACGGATTGTGACTTGCAATGAAAAGTGAGTTCAAAAAACGGCAACACTCAGCTCAATGGTTAGACCCTGACGAAGCTCCATAACATTTCCAGAAGTCAAATCCACAAAAGAAGGTCATGCTGACTGTTTGATGGTCAGCGACCGATCGCATCCATTACAATTTTTTGGAAGCAGGCGAAATCATTACGACAGAGAAGTATTGTAAACAAATGGATGAAATGCGTCAGAAACTCCGACAACAACACTCGGCATTAGTCAACAAAAAAGGCCCAATTCTCCTCCACGACAATGCCCGACCACACATTGTTAAACCAACGCTGCAGAAGTTGCACGAAACTCTCATCCTCCATACTCCCAGACCTCCCACCTACTGACTTCCACTTTTTCAAGCATCTCGACAACTTTCTGCGTGAGAAATGCTTCAAAGACTTAAACGATACCCAAAACGCCTTCAGCAACTTCATCGCCACCAGAACGCAAGATTTTTACGTTACTATAAATACACTTGCTTTGCGTTGGCAAATTTCGACCAATAAATTTTTGATTGAGCTGAAATATGTTCATCTGAATTTAAAAGTTAAAAACCGCAAGAACTTTCTTGTCAACCTGTCAAAATTGAATTTTAAATGCGGCAGTATATTTTTAGAACAAGGTTTGCTGTGATTGTGGTGACGTTGGGATAAGTAGCCACGACTAGTGCGCGACTGCTACAAGGAAACAGGTGGTTGCACGCAAAGGTTGTGATTCTGCAAAGTTGGGGCTTTTGGCAGTAAAAACAAAAAAATGAATATAAGGTATGAGATTTTTGTTCGAGGAAGTTTGGGGCATCACGTCATTTGCGTGTATTTTGGTTTAACTGTTGGTTTAACTTTTGTTTGTGGAAAGAAGAAAGAAGTACTGCTATTGCTACTGAGAGCGACCGACTTTCCTATTGTTGGTGAAAAGAAAAAATAATTGACAGCAGTGTTCTTTCAATACAAAATAATTTACGTGACTTAAATAGGGATTAATTAACCAAATATAACATTCAAGAATATTGCAATATTGTAGAGACTCTTCTTCCTAATAAATAACGTGCGTCTCGTTAACACATGTATTGTAGTCGACAGCTTATTGCTTTCGCTGTAACAACATAATTATTCAGTCGTATTTTTCTGTTGTTTGCAGTCGAAGTTGTTGTATAACAACAACCTCGACTACAAACAACAATCCGATTTGGGCTTTAATATTCTTGATTTATTTTCTTTTAAAAATTCTCTGTAGAGGATTATGCGTTATTAACATATCGACGTAGGGGACCAATTTCTCCAAAACACGTTCGCTCGTCTCGCGGATAGAAAAAAAAAAAATATTTGACTAACTTATTTGCACGTCACACTCAAGATTTCATGTGATTTATTTTCTAGAGAAATTTAATTTCTAATAGAAATGTCATCTTTCTACATAAGTAGCACAACCTGTTAAAACAAGGATTGCAAGGTTACCTAAAAATAGAGCGGATTTGGAATCGATTATTCAATTCATAATTAAATTATCAGTTTTAGAATTTAATACTATAGTGATTTTCAAATCGGCCAGAATTTAGGTTTGTCCCAGATTAACACATTTTTAATTGTTACCATTAAAAGTCTCTATAAAGTGTTCACATTTTAAAGAAGTCAACAAATTTAACCCATTAAATCTAATGCCGCCGAAATCATCCCTTTCTCCCAGATTCCTCTTATCAGATGACAATGAGTAGGAGGACACGTTGGAAAGTAACAACATTGCTTTCGTTCATACAAGTGTAGCTAACATCATTGAAATGTTGCAGCAAAAGTTCTCGCTTCACACGTTGTTGCGCTATGATCTGCATATATTGTATTCTGTAAACATATATATAATATATAAAAATATATTGTATTATGAAAACAAATATATTGTATTCTGCAAACAAATATATTGTATTATGCAAACAATAGTAGTATTTTACAATGTAACCGCTCTGTATGGATGTTATATACAAGGGTTGTTTCAAAAGTAAAGCCTCATAATATTTTAACTGAAAAATTTGAAGAGCTACGCATGTAGCAATATCATTGATCCTGGGCGAAGTCAACTGACCTTGCTGGTGGACTCTCACGAATTACCATTCAAATGGGCAAAACTCTAATTCCCAAAACTGACTGATCTCCCCCCCAAAAAAAACAATTGGTAAGAGCAGAAGAGGTCACGAAGATTAACTAAAATGTTCCTGACAGATTTGTGAAAGATGGGTTTCGTGAGTGAACCTGACATTCTCTGTTACGTTGATTTTATGGTGAGAAAAATTGATTTACAACTCTCTGTTTTGGAGAGAAAAAGAGAGAGAGAGAGAGAGAGAGAGAGAGAGAGAGAGAGAGAGAGAGAGAGAAAAGGAAAGTTATTAAATTAAATATGTTGATCTCAATTAGAGAGCTTTAGGAGATAAGAGAGATTAAACCAATTCCAAAAAAAAATAAAATATTATCACACACGGCAGTACGGCTGCAACAACCGCCAAGTCAACTGGACAACAAACGTAAACTGAACACTTCAGTCTGCACAACTCAACATGAGCACTATTGTCGCCGTAGGTGGGCCCGACTAAGACACTGACACGTAATTCTTGAACGCTTCCGTGACTGCCCGTTACACTCCTTTCTTATCTCCAGATCACACAAATGACAATTTGGAACAGGCCGCTTTTGCTTGGTACTTCGTCTTAATTGTGCAGTACCAGGAATTCCTCACTGGCCCTTTCGTTTGTCGCATAATTGAACTCGATCTTTTGACTCTGAGGGATTTCTCTATGTGGTCGTTTGTATAGTAGCGGAGCTTCGTCACCCGAATAGCTAATATAGTCACGGATGGAGCAATCGTTTCGGCCCGCTGGACACACATCTTTCGTGTGGCGTGGTATTCTATTTACAGAAACTGAGTGTGAGCTATTGATTTTTGTCGTGCTGAACTGATTCTTCACCCAAACAGCATGTCCCTTCTTGTTCGGACTAACAACTGTCTGGCACTACCACATCATCGAAGAAGAAGTCTTACTTGTTGTAGTATTCCCAATGCTGGGGAAGTACAAGGACAGACTATGGAATCAGAACATCTACTGATACTAAGATAAGTTCGCTTTGTGGTGCGTTTCTATCGTAAAACTAGCATTTTGATACCGCGGATGGGATTTATGAAGAGAGTTTAGGAATACGAAACAATAAGTACGTATTTCGAAAAATATTTGAAAATTTGATATTATTTTTGAATTGTTGAATATGGAAATGAACGATTTTGCCCAAAATAAGTACCTCATACAAATCCATCAACTTTATTATATTGTGAAAAATAAGAAATGTTTGGTGTAGCACGATTAAACCCCAAAGAAAACAACGCTACAGCTTTATTTGAAAACTTTTAGTGAAAAAATCAATGCAGCTAAACTGCATTAAATATCGTGGAAATGATTGATGTGCTTTAATAATTAGACAAAAAAAAAATTAAAACAAAAAAAAACGTGAGAAGAGATAAACCGTATTCTCCGACTTTTATCACTTTATAATGTAGATAATAATATCTCCCCCCCCCCGCATATTAGGGTCGAGGAGGATGGTTGTCAAGGAGACACCCGAACAATGTAAGTCATCTATTATCTAATGTTTTTTTTTCTAGATTTCAAGGCTCGGCATATTAAATTAAATATTAATTATTAATGATATTTAATTAAATTATATTAAATTGAATATTAATTATTAATGATATTTAATTAAAGTATATTAAATTAAATATTAATTATTAATGATATTTAATTAAATTATATTAAATACTCTTGAAAGTAAAGAGGAACATAGATTCTGCAAATTATTTGAATCAACGCAAAATGTTCTGTTATATACAAGAAATCTATGAAATGCTTATTATTTATACTTTTAAACATTTATTTAAATAAATAGATAAATAGTAACATTATAAATAGAAAAATATTAACATTTATTAACAAAATGAAAAGTATAAAAAGTATAACTAAATAAATATAATAACACAAAGATTTAAATTAATATATGAAATAATAAAATAAGTTGATAAAAATTAACTTTTATTCAAATAAATTGATAAATATTAACATTATGCAAATAAATAGTGAAATATTAGCATATATTTAAAGCTAGCGGAACGGTCTTGCCAGGCCTTGCCCGGTCTTGCCTATTCGTAAAATATGCTTAAATATATTTTAAGTTATGCAGATTTCGTATTTCTAATTACAGAGCCAAGTCTCTATTAAATATTAAATATGTATATTACTGATTTCAAAAGTTAATTAAATGACTTGGGTACCATCAGTCAGGCTCGGAAGCAAAACATTTAGCGCTTCACCAGCGTTTCCTATCGTTTGAACTATCGACAGATATATAAGAAAGATTTAAAATTTAACAAATTTATATTATGAATGTGTTTGCTCATTAGTAAAAGTAATAGGAATAGGTCGGCAACTTGAAATATAATTTTATATTTTAACTTGCCGATATATTTCTGTACGCGTTATTCATCGGTCCAAAAAAAGATTTTACTCATTGTAAGCCATGCTAAGTGTAGGATAACGATTTCTTGTTAATTTCAGTGTTATGTGATTAAAAAAAAATGTGTTTAAAAGTTATCGGTTAAATATTTTCACATACACGTGCATACATCTACTGTATCATTTATATAAATGTTAAAATTTATTTAAAAAAAATATTAACATGTATTTAAAAAATAGATAAATATTAAGTGTTTTAAATATACAAAATAAATATTTCTTCAAATTTATTTGAATAAATACAGCGAAATATTTTGTCATGTATGAGAAACTTATGAAATTTGTTTCTAGTAGAGAAATTGGGGAGATTGACACTACCAGATAATAAAAATGTTGAAGCTCGGAAAACAAAACAAAGCATACATTTTATTTGTCGTTTCTACCTTCCTCTGCTTTTTACAAAAGTAAAAATAAAAATATAATAATACAAAGATCAAAATAAAATATAATAATACAAAGATAAAAATAAAGATATAATGATACAAAGATTAAAATAAAAATATAATAATACAAAGATTAAAATAAAATATAATAATACAAAGATCAAAATAAATATAATATTGCAAAGATTAAAATAAAAATATAATAATACAAACATTAAAATAAAAATATAGTGATACAAACATTAAAATAAAAATATAATATTGCAAAGAATAAAATAAAAATATAATATTACAAAGATGAAAATAAAGATATAATAATACTAAACCTTACGTTTACAATCATTATTCCAATTCTGATCAAAATTCATTATATGATTTTCATTCTAGAAATCTTCTAAAATTTAAATTTTAGGGGGCTTGAGTAAAATTTAAATCTAGAGAAAAAGAGTAATAAAGAATGCGAGAGATTAGTATGCTCAGTCCGTCAAGTTTCAAGCAACTTGGTTCCCACGTGTTTTTGGCGTCCTAGGCAGAGGCGTTTTCTATTATCCCAACCATCATCAATGGACCTGAGGTAATTTCGTTAGCAGCTGAAAAAACGAAACTCTTTGCCACGAATTCTCCTTTGTGACCAGAGCCGCCTCCTTCTATTTCCTCCTGTAACTGAAAACACACTATCCGACATACATATATCAGTGGTGATGTTGGCAAAACTTACCAAAATCCTTGATTCCAGTAATGCAACTGACCACGACGACATTCCGATCATATTGCTCAAAAAGCATCAATCTGAACTCGCTTCCATACTTGTAAATCTGTTTAAACATAGTCTTCCCAACACACTGGAAAATTCATCAGTCTATCCCGTTGTGATAAATAGTGGTCAAAATAACGTACTCAGTGAAATGCAATATGGTTTCTGTTCTGCTAGATCTACAGGATTAGTGGGGCTTCGTTTCTTAAGCCCATAGCTCTTGACATATCAAAAACTTTTGACAAGGTATGGCATAAAGTCTAATTCACAAGATTGCCAAATACGAAATAGCTGGAAATAATATCCCAGTTATTAAATCGTTGCTCTCTGATAGTCTTATGAGAATAGTCGTAGATGAGCAGAAATCAGAAACTCATAATATCAACGCTGGCGTCATTTAGGTTCCATCCTGGGCCCGACTCTTTTCTTAATCTTCATCAATGATCTCTCACATCACATTCTTAGATCATTCGTATCATTTATGCAGACGACACCGCAATCTATGGCAACACTTCAAAGGCCAGCAATGACCAAGAGAGTTATAAGAGCTGTAATGAGATTAGGAAATTCCTTGAGAATATCCTGAGGTTAGAAGGGCATTGTTATAACATTTCGATTTTTGTTCAAAAATGGATTAGTTGGCAATTGATACAGATGAAATATTTTATGATGGATTTAATAAAATATTTTATGATGGATTTAATAATGTATTTTATGATGGATTTAATAATGTATTTATGATGGATTTAAAGTTGTAAAAGAACTTATGAACATAAAATAAAGATAAATTTGGTCTAGGCTAAAAGAGACTAAATTTTCTTAATTGGAGAATAATAGAAATATTAATGACATTCGAAAGAATTCAGATTTTTTATTACTTTTGTCATTTAAAAATGACAAAAGTAATAAAAAATCTGAATTCTTTCGAATGTCATTAATATTTCTATTATTCTGTTTATTTCCTTGTCCGGGTAACGAAAAAGGCACCATCTCAGTGTAAGTCGCCTTCCCAGTCTCTTTCCTTGAATTTAATTCAATTTATGAGAAAGAGGCCAACTAAATCAGTAAGTTAGGCCGAGGCAGAAGTACCAATAACAATATCGAAATTATCCAAAGTGTCCTTTCTCGTCCACAGTTTGGCATTATAAGTGAAGACAGATTATCTGGCAAACAATATGTTTCATTTCTAAGTCGGTGAGGTCTGTATTATTTTTAAGCTATAATTAGAGCTTTATTAAGGAGGATAAGAGAAATAGATAATAGTTATCAATATCGAAGGTGATAAAACTTATGCTTATGGATAGAAAACCAGTTGGTTAGCATCGTCTGATGATTGCCAGAAAGGAAAATGAAGTTTCTTTTTTTAAGTTAGAAATGATTAAATCGAATTTTTTTTTGCTAATTCTACCTTAATTTGATTTGAGAGTCAGATTAATCTGATCGATGTTTTTCATTTGTAATCTAAATGTTCTTAAGTTGTTTTTTTTTGTATATTCTTGTATTTGTATAATGTTGATTTTTTGCTCTTCTGAGGAGAAGCATTTAGCTTCGAAATGCCATGGCCTAAAGACATTTTTCCTTCTTTTATATATCCTTATATCTGGATAATACCGGCTTTTCTCCTCTTCCGATAAGAAGCATTTAGCTTCGAAATGCTATTCCCAAAAGACGTTTTTCCTCCCTTTTCTCTCATTTTCATCTTTATTGATCTGACGATACAATAAAGTTGTATGTAACTTTTATTCCTCATCTTTAAACACACACACACACACACACACACACACACACACACACACACACACACACACACACACACACACACACACACACATATATATATTTCCTTCGTGATATAAGCATTGTTTACATTTTAAAATGAAATACGTATGCTATCTATTATATAAAGCAGACCTGTCTGCATTTTGTGTGTGTGCTAAAATTTTTTGTCATACGCATCCGACCGGGTTGAAACCGGTACCATCTGAAAGATCAATGCCCTGGATGCATAATATGTGAAAATAAGAAAAAAATATTAATTCTGTAAGGGTCATCACTTTTTGAAATGGGGATTCTTTTTCACGTTACTGTTTTCGCAAGTCATGCGCAGGTATAAAACTAAAACTATGTTTAAAAAATTTATTTTGCAACGTCATGGCGTCATACGCACTCGTGGTCGTGTCGCCAAACACGTTTGTCCGTACCTTTTAGTTTTCTTCTCATCTTTCGCGTTTCATGTTCGAGCCCGACCACGGCAGCTGAGTTTTTTCAGTAGCACGGGCACTCCCTGCTATTTTGATTGAAAGAAAAGTTTTTTTGATTCATTTGTTTATCTTTTTTTTTGAGGGGGGGTGTCCAGCGCAGTGCAACAAAAAGTGCTCAATATCCGGAGAATAGCTTCTTCTCTTCGTATCTCTTTTGTCGAAATATCTGGTGGGAAGGTTGTCAAATACTTCTTTTTCGGGCGATTACATTTCGTGTTTTTATCCGTTCTTTTATTTTTGAAATTGTTGTGGGGGTATCCATGAAAGTGCCTAATATCCTTAGTATAACAAGTGTGTCCAAACCAAACTTCATGTCGACGCAAGCAACGCTGGGTATCCATGCTAGTACGTTTATAAGCCCAAATTACAACGAAAAGAGAGATTTCTGCACGTATAAATCAAATTGGAATAAAATTACAGCCATAAAACATTACTTGATGCGATAAACCCTCCTCTAGACCCGCCATCAGTTGGAATTGTTATTGTAATTTTGTTTATTCAGCCCTGCACTCAACCAATATGATTACCTACAAGGACAATTGTGGTTCTGTAGATCTCTATAACCAGGTACGGGCAAAAATGGACGAATAAAGATAGGGGAGCCTAGTTTTGAAAGCCGATTTATCATATTTTTTTTGTAGGTTTCCGACTACTTTTGATTGTATTTGAAAGATTAGAGACTAAAGTTAATTTCCTAAAGGGAAAAAATATTTGTACACGTGAAAAAAAAAAAAAAAACCTCATGAAAAATGTTTTCACAGCGAGCTAACAAATTCAGCTAAATTTTGATGTTAAATAAATTCATTGTAAAAATCCTTTAAAAGATAAATATTAGTTTTCTGGGTTTATTTCAAAGATAATTAGTAAAGTCCTAAGATATTGAATTATCTAAAAAAAAAAACACCTTGTTTGTGCAAAAAAATGCTTAATTAGTTAAAAAAAAAAAGCAAGTAATTCTGCTGCTCGCCAAAAACGCAACAAATGAAGTTTTGTAAACACGATTATAAGGAAGCCGAATATTACAGCCAATCGAAACGCTGTTTAAAAATTAAGTCATGATATTAAAAGGAGGTAGGGGTGTCAGTTTTCTTCTTTTTTCCCAGATGTGCATCCGTACATTCCTATCCTGAACGTTTGTATCATTTTTATTATTTTAAAATTTAATTATTTCTTATGTTCCTGTTTTTAAATTAATTTTTTAAAAATTATTGTTTAAGATTATATAAAAATTATGTTACGCCGAAAGTTTCACACTGATGCGAGCAAGGAAAGTATTAAAATCTTGCTTATAAAAATCATGTGAAATCTGTAATTAAAAAAGTAGAAATATTTTTGCTGTTATAATTTTTTGTGTGAAAATATTAAAAAACAACGTTTAATTCAATGGTTATATCAATAGTTCAAGGAATTAATTTTTCTTCGAGTTATATCAAATTCATTAATACGGATTTTAGGGGCTTTTTTTGTAATGTTCCTGTAAAAATTGAATAATTAAAAAAAATTGTTATAATTTACGATGCTTTATTTTCATAAAAAAGCAAAAATAAATTTATTAACTTTTTTTTTACTACAGAAAGCGATAGCTTTAGTAAAGGTGTTTTTTGTTTTAACAAAATAATACAATTCCACTAAGATTCAAATTATAATAATGGGTTCAATAGTTTCCGTGGTTATTATTTCATAAATACTGAAAATTTCATCAAAATTGGTTAATTTGCTGATTTTTGGTGTATTTTTAAGTAAAGGGAGGGGTCAAAATGTTTATATATTTTGAGCATCCGCATTCATTTTTCACGTACCTATCTATAACAATCACAACCAAATCATATAGAAGAATTTCTCAAGTTAAAAGTGAACGCAGACTCAATGTTCTCATCATAATATCGAGCTTTATTATGATCACATTCATTCGTGCATTTTAACACATGGATTTAATGACATTACGATAATTAGCTTATTTTTTATTTCATAACTCTTTACTTTATATCCTTATATAAATTTTTTTGCGATCGTTAAAACAAGCGATTTTACAGTCAACAAATGCACACTCATGGGCAAAAAATGGGCCAAGAGTGAAAGAAGGAAGAAATCGATTTTTCAATATTTTTCCATGAATATTTGTTAATTTTAACTGAAAATTTCTATTTTGCAGATCACTTATTATTATAGCATATATATATATATATATATATATATATATATATATATATATATATATATATATATATATATATATATATATATATATATATATATATATATATATATATAATGGAAAAATTAATCCTAAAAATGGTAAGACCGCATCTTGGTGAGGGTATAAAAAAACAGAATTAAGGCAGTCCAAAATGACTTACAAGCAGATTTTTCATATTTTAAGAAAAGAAAAAAGTGAAAACATCTCTTTCTGTAGTGAAGCAAATTGGTCAAAGGTTTGAAGTCGAATGCTTGGTAAAAGGGAAATCTGGATCTGGTCGCCATAGAGCATTTACTTTGAAGGATGACCACAGGCTTAAATTAAATGTTTTGAAGGATTGAAAGAAAACTTATGGTGACCATAGCAAAGAATTCAAAACTGGCTGGAAATTCTCTTTCTAGATATACAATATCTAGATGAATGAAAGAAATGGGATTTTCTTCTAAAAGGTATGCAAAGAAGCCATTTTTATCTAAGAAGAACATCAATGATAGAAAGAGATTTTTTTCTCGTATTATGGCAAGAAAGATACAAACTGGTTCAGGAATGTTTTCCGGTCAGATGAATCAAGATTTTGTCTTGTTAGTGATGCTCCCGATGCTCTCGAATGGTGCAATCGAAGAACTGGAGAAAGATTTTCATCAAGTTGCATAAAAACGACAGTTAAACACCGGAATGGAGGGATAATGATATGGGGAACTTTTACTGCAGCAGGAGTTGGGGAACTTATTAGATGTGAGAAGTCAATCAATGCAAAGGAATACATTCGAATATTAGAAACAGTACCGTTACAAAGTATCCAGAAGCTGGGAATATCTCAGAACACTATTTTTCAACATGATAATGCCCCTGCACACACTGCTAAAGTCACAAAAAATGGTTTTCCGATAATTCAATTAATGTGATATTTTGGCCAAGTCAAAGGCCTGGTTTAAACCCAGTCGAGAATATTTGGTCCATAATATCTCGAGCATTGGATGGAAGAACTTTTTCGAACAATGACAAACTGTGGGAAGCTGTGCAAAGTGAATGGAATAGCATCCCCTCTTCACAGTGTTCCACTTTGCTTGAGAGCATGTCTAAAAGGATTGATCTTTTAAAGAAATAAAAAAAGGAATGCAATTCCATCGTAAGCATTTATTAAAGCAGATGTCTTGTTCTGTGTTATTAGTCTCGTTTAAGTTTCCTTGTTCAATTGTTCTTTGTTCAATATAGTATTTAGTGCAATAAAATGTATAAAATTTGTTTGGCCCATTTTTTATTTGCTCATAAGTGTAAATGACAAAGAAACACTTGATGTAAAAATATATATATAAAGCACTTAACAGAAGGGTTATATCCTCGAAACTACGCAAAATTATAGCCTCACATAATAGTAAACGAAAAGAGGGTGTGGAAACAAGGAAGATTTAATTAAAGAAATCGTCTTTTAATTAAATATTCAGTTACTCTCATACAACCCCGCATATTTCTGAAATATTATAGCTTTCTAATAAGCTATCTATATAAAACGAACAGTATTGTACGATAGTTGATTCTATTTTTTAGTAATAAGTGTCGTTTGTTATATTTTAGGCAACATCTACTAAATGTATTTGCTCATGTATTTCTTACGCATTGTTAAATTAAATACTAGCACATTGGATTATTAAATTCTTTAAGCATTTATGCTTCAATAGAAATGAATAAAAATGATGAATAATTGTTTTTATTATCGATAAAAGGATGTGATCGTTAAAATTATTTGCATTTTTGTTGTTACAAGTAATAAACAAAATGTTGTCTCCGATAAAATAATTGATAATATAAATCTCACCTGTCTATTTAAATGTATGTATGAATGTATGTTTGTATGTCTCGCAAAAACTTTTGACAGAGGCGACGGATTTTCACAAGATTGATACCATTTTGAAGCTCGGCCCTTCGGACGACAAAAATTGGCAAAAATATTAATTCCTTCACTCTCAACTGGGAACTTTTCTACAGGGGTCGTTTATTTTCGCCGATATTTTCGAAAGTTCGAAAATCATCGACTTTTTTCGATTATCTAACCTACGTAAATTCCGGTTTGGCGATTAGCGCAACACTTAACGCGTTACGCTTTTTTTTTCACTTTCTTTTCCTCCTTCGCGGTACGGGCTCGAGCCTGCCTGCCTACTACCACATTTTTTTTCTTTGCGCTCGCAATTTTCCTTTTTTATGCTCAACCAACACCTTTACACATTCTCCACTTTCTTTTCCGCCTTTGCGCCACAGGTTCGAGCCTGCTTGCCTGCTACAACTTTGTTTTGTTTTTAGTTACTTATAAATCCACGAAGTCACTGATGCGTACGTTATAACGTACGAAAACACCCATTCAAAAACGAGAAATGTAGATATAAATAGTTATAGCTTATTTATCTGATGTCGTTAAAGTAAAAACTTCCAATTTACTTTGAAATGAATTATGTCACCTCGTCGACGAAATCAGTATGTTTTTAAAGGAAAACATTTCAAAAAGTGGCAATCGTTTTATTGCCTTGTACTTGATTTTTTTTCAGACAGAGCAAATTTACTGCAATTTCAGATAACATTTCAAAACCAATATTGATATAAGCAGTAAATTAAAAAGATTGATGAAGAAAGCACCTAGGAAAGAACAACGAGGACCCCACTAGTGAACCCGACTGCTAAACTATTTTCAGTTTTATTTTAGTACATCTAATGATTAAATGTTATCTTAGAGGTGTGTGAAACGAATCCCTCTTTAAATCATCATCATCATCATCATCATCATCATCATCATCATCATCTACTACTACTACTACTACTACTACTACTACTACTACTACTACTACTTTCCCTTAAATATGAAGGTTTAACTTACTATTGGATTAAGCGGATAAAATATTAATTACTTTCGGCGCTAATCCCCTGTGTCTACACATGCAAAACAAATAAGCTGGATCAGTAAAGCCAACTACGATTATACGATTGAATAATATCTTTGATTAGATGAAAAATAATTATGTGTACACACACACACACGCACACACACACACACACACACAGATATATATATATATATATATATTTGGATTTATAGGATTCACATAACTAAAATAATTAACCGAATATTAATGAATGTTAAAACATTGAACTGCTTGACCTATGAGTCATAATGTGAGGCATAATCAGTTTTATATTAAGGCACATAGCACCGATTTTTGTGAAGTCATATGCATTAGATGTAAATTAATATTTCACACTTTTCAATTTATTTGCAATATTTTAATAGTGTTTTTAGCAGGGATTTATGGGCACAATTTCCCATTTGAAAATTCAGATATTTCGAATGTACATTAAACTTGATTCAATCAATATTAGAAACCAATTAAGATAAAAATCCTGAATTTCAATTTCTTCTTTGGATTCACTTAAGTTTAAGCTTTCAATTTTAGACATTTATAGAATCAAAATAATCTAATTGGTTTTGATAAAAACAAGAAATACTGATTTTAGTATCAATTTATTTTAATTACATGAGTATATCTTGATATCTCTCTTTGTATATAATGATATCAGTATATCTTGATGTATCTCTTTGTTTATCAGTATATAATGATATCAGTATATCTTGATATCTCTCTTTGTATATCAGTATATAATAATATCAGTACATTTTAATCTTTCTAAGAAGATATAAAAGTGATTTCTGTTCATAGAATTAATTTTACTCGTCCTGGGACGGGTATTACTTTTACAAGAAGTGAAATCATATTTCATTTACCAGAGCATCGAATTCACAATAGTTAAAAGACGCACATATTTTTATATCCATCAACGTTTTGTCTTTATTTTAAGATTTTAGGGATGATTGCTTTTAAGAAATTATACAAACGTACAGTATTATTTCTTCAAATCAATGATCCCGTTTAAGTCTTCAAATGAAGAAGAAACGTTGATAGAATACATAAACATAACTTTGGTTCTCTTTTTGCAATTTCCATTACGAAAAATGTTAATTAAGGTTTTCTTTTTTTATGTTTATATTGTTAAATTCTATTTTATGATTGAAGACTTTTGAGAAATCGGCTGACGCAAGTGCTAAGTCTATTTCTATTTAACAGTTTAAGTGAAGGCTTTTTTTCATCCTTATATAATTGAATTCTCCTTTGTAATTATAAACGTTTTAGAAGTCGGATTATGTAGGTGCTAAGCCTGCGATAGGTTAAATTTAGTTTAAACTGCATATATATATATATATATATATATATATATATATATATATATATATATATATGCGCGTGTGTGTGTATATAACTTACTACCTAGCTCTACCTACGTATTGAGCACTGTTGAAGTAAATACTTAAAGTTTACGCATAAATCTATACTTTCGTATATTAATTTATGTGATTAAATGAAATAGTCTATTATATATATATATATATATATATATATATATATATATATATATATATATAAGAGAAAGAAAATTAAAACTGTAAATTGAACTTTACAATAAAAATTTATTGTTCGACTGAATACTCCAAGAAAACAATTTACAAAGTCCTTATTCCGCAGAGTTTCAAAGAATGCTATTCTTGTTATTCTTCCCATAAGAAAACATAAAGAAATCAGCACATTATATTTGTAGCAATGCTAGAATTTGCTAGTCAAGGCATTAAGTGAAACCGCAATTTATTGTAGTTATAAATTGCCAAATAAAATGTGAAAAAATGTTGGATATGTAATATATATATATAAAAACAAACCGCGCATAATATTTCAGCTTGCATGAAAATCCTCTCAAGTTGATCCGAAATGCAAAATAGTTCTTTAGAGAGAATGGATTCCAAAATACTGTCTATTGCATATCGAGCTTTTTTAATTCGGTTGGGATTAAATTTTCTATATATAAATACTGTTATTTATATTACTTTGTAATATAAATATGTATCAGGTAAACACTACATCCCTTTGTTTTCATCAATATATATATATATATATATATATATATATATATATATATATATATATATATATAATTTTTATATTTTATCATTCGTCGCAAAACTATTTACTCAGTAAATCATTAATCCCCTATAATCAATGCAAATTATAAATTTATTTTTTACAGCGCAGAAGGACATTAATTTATAACGTGATGCAATATGCGTGGTTCCTGGATGAGTGATGTTGTTGAAATTATTTTTTACTATTTCTATTTAATGTATAAAAATAGTTCATGGATGAGTGACGTAGTTAATTGTTGAAATTTTTTGTTTTACTATTTCTATTTAATGTGTGCATAAAAATATGTGTTTGAATGTACAGGATTTACAATAAAGTAATAAACTTATAAGTATGAATTTTGAAACAGTTAGTTCATCTAGTCTCATGCAAAGAGGGCAAAAGTGAATTAAAGCTCTACATAAAAATACTTGCGATCTGGGGAAATTTTAACAATAAGTGTTAGTCATCAATCAATAAATAATCGATAAATTTTAGTTTCCTTAGAATATTTTCAAAGATGTTTTGTGGCTAATATGAGAAGAAAACCAAATTCAAATATATCAGATTTGCATTGAATTTGATTCCTATTCAGTATTATACACCAATAAATTAAGACTTCTTCAATTTTATTTACTTCCGAAGATCCATTAAGCTCAAGTCTTAAGCTTTATACATAATCCAGAATAAAAAATGTAACAGATTTGATCGAAATTAGATAAGGAGTTTAGTCGGTATATATTGATTTTGATTTTCGGAATGGGCATTTGTTTGTGTTACAAAATTTAATTAAAGTTAAAAAAGATAATGGGAATCATAAAAATAAATTAGAGGACAATATTACATAGTAAGGAGGTAAATAAAAAAAAAAATTAGATAAAAACACGTTGTCCTATTTTTAAGTCAAAATACTCTTCGACTAAAACCGCACAAATATAAGGAAAAAAAAACAATTAATTAGACTAAATAATAGAAGACTATAACTCGAATTACCTTTTAATCGACCGAGAGGGCCTTGTATATGATGCGAAAGCAGCTATTTGAATATGCCTCACCACATACTTTATTTGCATACAAGTGATTACTAATTGACGATTCATGAATTGCAAACGCCATATTAATGTTCTAGAGGTCGTCAATGTAACCAAACCATTCGCCGACGTTTTACTCTTGGAGATAAGTCCGTCGACAGTTACCTCGAGTTATAGTTTTCTATATTTTAGTTGAATTAATTATTTCTTATATATATTTTTTTTTATTATAGGTTGGAATTTTATCCAGCGTACTTTTATCGACCCTCCAGCTAACATTGGCAAAACTTATAAAAGCAAAATGTGCAGAAAATAGTTACACTTTTTTAAAGGTTGGTCTTGAGTTGAATGACTTCGTAAATTAAATAATTTTCACACCTTTTTGCGAGAACAAACTTTTACGTAAGTTCTTTGATTTGAATTTTCTGGTTATAAAACTATGTGTTGGGGTGGGGATAGAAGGCAATAAATTAAAAAAAACTGTAAAAATGTTTCTTGTTGTTAATAATATTCAATATTATTACATCTCTCTTCTATTGACACTTGAGAACAATGAAAATCATTCTTTACTATATAAGAATAATATAAGAACTTTAGTCTTGCTCTTATTGTAAATTACTATTCTCATCTAAATCACCGCTTCAATCAAAAATAGTATTCTACTTTTTAGGCGATTACACGTGAATAACAAAAGAGAAACAAAAAAGTCAATTAGTTAAAAATTTAGAGAGGGGATCAGCTCTACGAAAAATGAGATCTCATTTACGTAACATTCTAGAGTTTCGAGCAATAACAAAAAATGTCATTTTACGTTGGATAATAAATTCTGTGCGTTTATTATTTTGCGGTCAATATTTACTTTTTTTAAAGCAATTATCGATTTTCAATATCGAAGTCATTCTGATACAAAACCTTTCTAAGAACAACCCTGCCGGTTACATTAAGTTCCTCCCTATGAAATTCATAAAAATCAGCCCAGCCGTTTTCGAGTCCATAGGGAACGAACTCATAGACACACAGACACACAAAGTTCCTTTTATATAATAATTGTCACACACACACACGCACACGCACACACACGCACACACACACACACACACATATATATCTATATATATATATATATATATGAAAAGTAAACATAAAAATAAGCAGAGTATAAAACGATAAGTAGTTAACAACCTTGAAAAAAATGGAGGGCAAGTCAAATCTATGTATACTCAAAATACCGTAGGAATTAATGTAAAAACTATCAGATTAAACAGAGCTATTATTGTGTAAATTGAAATTTCTAACCGATTCTTTATATCACTTCCACAAATTTAACTAAATGATCTAGTATTATTATTATTCCTTCTTAGACGAAATAACTTTTATCAAATCCAGTAAGTTATTTCGACGGCTTTTTGTTTCTTATGCATATATATATGCATAGATATGTTTATATTTTTTCGTATGTATGCACGCATATTTAGTGCTCTCTCCCAGTGTTTGAGAATCAGCGTTTCAATGTAGTGAGACCAACACCTATCCGAAGCCTGAGATCGAACCAATAACCACCATGTTGATAGCCAGTAGCTCTATCCACCAGGCAACATGGACAAGCGCCGACGGCAATGTTTGTTTTTTGTTTTTTTTTTACAAATATTTACCGCCACTCCTACAGCGCTCCATTTGTTTATTCATGAACCCACCGAATATATTTCAGCCAATGTCATATATTGAGTGAGTTTCTAACAATATTTTGTATAGGTTTTTAGTTGGGACTAATTTTCCCAAACTTTACGTATTACGCAGCGATCTCGCCGCCATTTGTCTTTTTCAAATATACCGATAAACACTGCATGTTTTTCGAAGCGAACAAACATTTTATATTAAATAAAAACACTAAAAAATTATCCAGTTAGGTAAAAAAATAACTTATCTTGCTTTTGAAAACATTTATTTGTTATATATAAGAAGAGAAAAAAAGAAGAGAAAAAACAATGATGATAAAGTTAAATATGAAATATAAAATAAAGGGAAACAAAAGTCAAAATGACCCAGACAGGAAATGTTAAAGGCGCGAAAAAAATATATAGGGCAAAATAATATAGGTCAACTGAAATGTACAGATCATCACTTAAAAAAATGTCAGCAAGAGTTTTTTTGATATCTATATAAAAGGTAAAAGTAATAACTATGTAATTTCAAAATTGCCATAATTAAATTTGGACTTATGTTTACAGAAAGAGATCAGTTCATTTTTAGAATTTATTATATTGTTACTTTGAGGGGGAGTAATTATAGTTATAGCTTCGGTTGTGCAGAGGCGACATGACTTAGAGCCTGGAGTATAAGACTTAACTTTTTTATGATAGTCCATTTGATTGAGAAGGGGGTATTGTTAGAGTTAAGTTTTTTAATTAAAGTGGTTAGAAAAGTTCCTTGGTTATTATTAGAATTATGGTTGTTAAAAAGAAGAAATGTGGTTTGATATTCTTTTCTTAATTAATGTTGAAGTAGCGCCGATATATGTATGTACTTTATTAAAAGCTCGAGGTCTGCTATTTATATTAATTTGCTGATTTGTATTAGTTAAATAGTTTGAATTTTGTTCCTAGTGTTCAACAAATGGTGGGACAATGTCTGTATGAGGACTATTTTGGAGGGGATAATGAGTGTTGTTAGTGTTAGGATGGCTGTTAGGAGAAATATTATTATTCTCATTATTATTATTATTATTATTATTATTATTATTATTATTATTATTATTACTAGTTGTATGATTGTAGATGGAGGGGCTGCTCGAGTGGTGTATTGGATTAGTAACTATATCAGATCGAGGATGGGAAGAAGAATAAATTGAAGACGAAATATTAGTGTCTGTTATGGCAGGATTGCGTGGGAGCTCAGTAATAGTGCAAGAATATATAACATCTTTATGGATGCAATCATTATTAAGTGAGCAAAGATGTTTGTTATTACAATTACAGTTAGTTTTGGGTTTAATTGGGAAAGGGAGTTTTTGGGCTGATTTAATTTTTTTGTTATTAGAAGTTAAGATTCTTTGTGCTAAATTAGGCATTGTTGAATAAGAAATTCCGATTGAATTTTTATTGAAAATAGAACTATATATGTGTGGGTATTTAAAAGAGTTTTGTACAATGTTGAAGAATTCCTTAGGTATATTAGTTTTGACATTTAGGCTAAATGGAGGATTAAACCAAATATTTTTCTTTCTCCTGATGTGACTGGGTGGGTTAGAGGTATTGCGATTAGTATTTTGGTTTGGATTATAAATGTAGACTGGTTTATTGTTATTGATAGCGGCAGATCTTGTTATTTGAACTGATTTCTTACGAGTCATATTGTGTGTGATTACAGATTTAAGGCGGCCTGCAGGAGGAGCATAATTGTTGTATTTAATCTTTTCCTTGTGTCCTGAGTTCCATAAGGCATTATTGAAGAAAGTAGCATTTTGATTAAAAGTTTTTTTTTATCAGCAGAAAGAGCAGAAATTCTTCTAGAGACGGATCGTACTATAGATTTTATAATTGAGTTGGGGTGGCTAGAAGATTTATGGACGTATAAAAGCGTAAGATAAGGTTTATGATAGGGGCTATGAGTTTCAGTGTTAAGATTAAGTGTAACATCTAGAAAATTTGAAGTTTTTTTGTTTGGTTCGATAATTATAGAAAGGCCAAAGTTATTGAAGAAGTTATGTAATTTTTTAATTGTTTTGTTGTACTCTCTTGGCTTGGCTGTTGTAGTAAAAAGGGCATTGTCTCTATAAAGACCACCCTTGGATATGCTTTAAGTAGTATTTAAGTTCTTTCAGTAAGAAGAGTTCCACTAAATCGGTGACTTCTGCAGAGTCAAAAGCACCCATCAAGATGTCAAAATTATCAGGGATATCCTTTCTAGTCCAAAGCTTATTGTTGAATTGTATAAGGGACTTTCTCGCTAGGAGAATTAATTTTATTTCTAAATAAGTTGTCAGAATTTCTTTTAGCAAAGATAAGAGCCTTCTTTAAAAGGATCGGAGAAATTGATTGATAATAATTTTGGATGTCAAATGTTATGAAGTGAAGGAGGTGTTTATTTTTAAGGGAAACAAACCAATTAATTACGGAATCTGAATTCAGCCAAAGAGGGAAACCTACTTTTTCTTTAATAGAAGGGATGATTCTATCAAAGATATTTTTGCTTACAGCTCCTAAGTCAGAATTAGATGGAAGATCAATCTGATGGAGGCGTTGTCATAGAAATTAGGTTTATGATCTTTGAGGGTGAATCTAGGAGTATCCGGAGAAATTATTTCAATGAAGTTATGGATATTCATAGAAGTCAGTAAAAGTTTAGCTTCAGAATTAATGGAATCTAAAGTCTTAGGAGGGACTATTTTATAAGATTTATTAAGTTCTTTATACAAAAGTTTTTTATATGTAGGATAGTCAAGTTTATAATAATTTTTTGTCTTATCAGCAGGGACGAATATATGTTCATTCTTTTTAACTTCTTCGGCAAAATTATTTATTTTCCGAGTAACCGGATTATAACGGTGTTTTTGTTTCTTAAATTTAATTTTTTTGACTAAATTGTACATGGAATTCTCAAACTCTTCGAGGTAAGGGTTGTATTTGGGGTAGGCAGTAGTTTTTAATACATAAAATTTGGCAGCAATTCTTTCGAATTTTTTTTGTTCTCTATGACAGTTGATAGGGAGTTCAATTGTTAAGATTTCTGGGTGAAGTTGGTCTTCAGAGGAAATAGGCGCTTTAAGTTTATTTTTAATGCTTAAGTCATGGTTATAAGTCTTCCACCTTATATTTTTCAGGAAAGTGTTCAAAGCGAAAACAAATTTGTGGATATATTCTTGTTGGGTAGGAATAGGGATATTTTTGGCAGACAGAGGAATGTGTTCCTTTTCAAACATATCTGGAGAGAATAAAAAGCTCAACCAAACAGGAGCTTATAATAAAATAAAAAATCATAATTAAATTTACAAAAATGATCCAAGATGGTAAAATTAAAGTATATTATAAATATTAAAGAATTAATATTTATAAAGTTATCTCAGCCAGATGTAAAAGCTCGATAAAACCAAATAGGAGATAGAGCTTATAATATGAGCAAACAATTAATAAAACATGTTAAAAACACTTTGAAATGAGTTAATTCTTAAAATAAGTTAATTCTTTGACTTAGTTGTTGTTTCATCAAATACTTTTGCATGCAAAATCTTATCCCGCATTTTGCTAATGCCTACCATCTGATGAGAAGGAAAGTATTACGTCGAAACTCCGCGGATTAAGGACTATCTACTTATCAAGTGTTTCCATTTCAGATTTAATATGTTTTTAACTCATTTCAAAGTGTTTTTAACATGTTTTATTAACTGTTTGCTCGTATTATATATATATATATATATATATATTCCAAGTTAAATGTGTTCAAGAGAGACATTTCGTTAATTTCACAAGGTTATTATGAATGCTTGATAAAACGGAGCAAGGCATATTTTATTCATAAAACCAAATTTACATGGTTGCGACACTGGACATGCTAATGTTTCAAACAGGTTGTTGGTGAAGACCGCAAGTCCTCGTCAGCAGGCTTAGTAAAGTTTGTCTATCACTGAAGAATCCGGCTCATAAATGAAAGATGAGAAAATGATTTGCTTAAAAAATAAAACATGTTAAGATTTAAGGGATGAGGGGCAGGGGTTATGTGACATTTTAAATTTCAGGCATTGAAAGCGAAGGCAAAAGAAGATGATGAAAGAAAAAAACAGAGAGAGAAAAAGGAGGAAAGAACAATAACTACACCCACTCAACAGCTTAAAATAATTGGCTAGCATAAATAACTTAGCTAAATTAAGGAAAGAACCACCCCCTCGTTACCCCTCAACATAATCTACAACGCTACCGTTTAGTACTTTTTTTTTACATGGAGTTCACCACTTATCAAGGCCCAATGGCCACTCGGGGATAAGGGTTAAACAAATAAATAATTAAGAATTTGTAAACAGGAAGGAAATGAACGGATAAAAAGCGAGAAATAAAATAAATAAATGAACAGAACTTAACAATAAAATAAACAGATAATATAGTTACCTTCAGAAAAGAAAAAAAAAACAACCGCAAAAACTAAAGATAGGAAAGTTAACAGCGCGAAAACATAGGCCAATAAATAACCGTCAAGTTAAAATAATAACAATACCCTCCACTGCTATAGCTTCACCACATAAGATCATACTTACTCTTTCTTCCCCCAACCTTCACCCCTACTCTCTTCCCTAACCACACCTCCCTCCAAAGTCCCCACTGCTCACATTCAAAAAGTATACACCTCACTTTCTTTCAAAAGTGGAAACCGCACCCGAATATCTTATAAAAAACGAATGTAATCTTGACGCTCTTTTCAATGTAGCTATTTTTTGATCTGATGAGGTGGTCTTCTTGAACTAGAAACATGTATGCACATATATAACGAATAATGTTTGCATAATAAACAGACTACATACCAGCTCTGTCTTACATTGAACACCCTTTAATAATTACTCGGATTACTTCGAATTTCCATCAAGGAAACTAATCTCTACAGTCATTATATATATACACACACACACACACACACACATACACACACACACACACATATATATATATATATATATATATATATATATATACTGCGTATAAAATTATTAACGAGTTTACATTTTTTAAAATATATAAGGAACGTGTGAATAAAATTCCATAAAACTTTGAGAAAGTACTTACAATACTATTCAACTACTCCTGTCAGAAAATAAGTCTTTAAATCAGTATTAGCGAAACTATGGAAGAAGACAGGAATATCTGTTGATTTCAGTGCGTCAAGTTATTAACGAAGCTAAGAAAAAAAAACAATATACCATTAACTTTTTTTTTACATAGGCATCACCACTTATCAAGGCCAAGAGGCCACTCGAGGATAGGGGTTAAAGAGTGTACAGTAGAAATTGGACAATATAGTAATCATTAGTAATGGAGATTCGGTAAATTTGTTAACTTATATGGAACGGCTCATCAAGAACTCATCAATTGGGATGGATGGCTCTCGTCTGGGAGAGGCCCCGTGCTTTGACAAGCTTCTGGGCCTGACCCCCACTCCTGATCTGAAATGGAACACGTACATCAAGTCCGTTGCCAAGGTCGCCGGAAAGATGGTGGGATCCTTCTACCGCCCCAGAAGACATCCCACTACTGATGCAACTCTCCATCTATACAAAAGCCAAGTACATCCAAGGACTTGTTTAATCAAATAATTTTCAAACATTAAATCAACTAGGAAAAATCCTTAGAACACAATAACTACATAGCAGTTTCTATGTTGACATAATTAGTAGGGGATATGCGATCTTTTTTTATGAATGACTTGTAAAAGAGGTTGGTCCAGAATTAGTCAAATTTGTCATTCACCACAGTTATTCCTTGCGATACTTCTTGGAGAGCATCCCACAACTCATCTTTGCTCTTAAATCGGCATCCACTTGCATAGAGGCGTCGCTTCATGATAGTCTAAAGGTTCACAATTGGGTTCAAATCTGGTGAATTCGCAGGCCACTTCATCTTCCGTAGCCCAGAGAACTCCAGTTGTTGCAAATACTCTTTGTTTGCTGCATCTTCTGAACTTCAACCTTTGCTTCTTCAGCCATGGTTCAAAGTACTCCTTCAGAAAAGCTATGTAAGCATTTGACACTATTTTTGCCCATTTTGGGACTCTCCATGGGCCGACTAAAGTACCTCCAATAATACCAGCCCAAATCATTATCCCACCACCACCTTGTTGGCGCCTTAAACGCTGTGAAGATGTCGTCCATCTATGATCCACCATTTACTCCAGCTATCTGGGTCATCAAGAGTGACACGCACTTCATCCGCGGACAAACCTTTGGAAAAATCCGTTTTCATGTTGTCCTCTTTCAATCGATTTTGTAGTCGATGTTGCTTTAATGGTGGCTTCGTCACAGGCTTAACAGACTTTGCCATTTCTTTCAGATGGCGTCATCCAGTACTTTTTGAGACATTCTTCAATCCGGCTTGGTCAAAGACTTCTTGATTTGTCTGCCCAGGGTTCTTAACAACTTCACGTTTAATTTGAAGAAGAGAACGGCGTGAAACAACTCCAGATTTACCTTTATCAGCCCTTTTCCTAACCTTGTAGGTTCGTTGACAAAGTTCTTCACAGTTTGATGGTACCTTCCTATCATTTTCGATATTCGAGGGTAGTTTTACATTTTGCTAAATGTTCTGTAATAGTACGGTTTTCAGAACTATTCAAACCACTTTACGACCCATTTTATTGACGACACAAAATGCCTTGTTAATAATTTGACACACCTCAAATACCGTGGATTCATGGCAAATTGTTTACATTGCGCGGAACAGTACGAAAATTTCACAGTACGCACAGCTCAGCATTGCCAAAGTTTCCGAAGCTTTTGATACGAAACTACCGGTAAGTCTCTAAAACTGGTAAAAAAATGTTATCTCGTTAATAATTTGACACGCAGTATGTATGTATGTATATATATATATATATATATATATATATATATATATATATATTCAATATAATCTAGTTGATACACATACGTGAACATGTCTACATCCAGCATATGTACACACATACAAATACGCACATACATACACACATACATATACACACACATACATATATATGTGTGCATGCATACCTTGATGTAGACATGTGTATGCACATGTTCATGTATGTGTATCCAGATTATATGCTTTTTTCTCCCTCTCTTATTACCAAGTCATTTCTGCACGATCCTTTTCAGAACATTTTCCTGTTTTGATACTTCCCTTCCCCTATGTAGATAGTTCGTTTACGTTCATCCTCTCTCTCTAATGATTCATTAATCAACCCTTTTCTTCTCCACTTACACTGACAATCTTGAGTACAATGGATCTTGTTATTCCTTCTTTTGTATTCTTCTGTTCCTTTCTTTCACCTTCTTCTTCTGCCTTCGCTTTCAATATATATGGAGTTCTAAATGCTACATAACATAATAAGTGAAAGACAAACTTTATTAAGTCGCCTGACGAGGACTTGGGGTCTTCACCGACCACCTCTTTGAAACATTAGCATGCCCATTGTCACGACTATGTAAATTTGTCTCTCTCTATATATATTGTTTTTTTTTAATATAATTTTTAAAAAATGTAATTATATATATATATATATGTATATATGCATAATATATATTTATATATATATATATGTATGTATATGCATAATATATACATATATATATATATATATATATATATATATATAGTAAATTATAAATTATATATGGCGATTAAGCTACACTGAATAGTCAGTGTGGCTTAATCGCCATATATATTTTATAACTTACTAACTAGCTCTACCTACGTATTGAGCCCTTTTGAGGTAAATGCTTAAAGTTTATGCATAAATTTATACTTTTTGTGAGTAAATCAAGTATATATATATATATATATATATATATATATATATATATATATATATATATATATATATATATATATATTATACTAGCCCCGGGTGTTTGTGGTCGTGTGTTGAGCCCCCCAAAAGTGGTAGTAGGCAGGCAGGCTCGAACCCGTACAACGAAGGAGGAAAAGAAGGTGAAAAAATCACGTATTTGCTGTTACGCCCATCGCCAAACTGGAAGTGACGTAGGTTTATTTAAAGGCTAGCCAATCGAAAAAGGAGGATGGCTTTCAAAAACATCAGCGAAAAACTCGACCCCTTCTTGTAGAAGAGTGTCCAGTTGAGGGTGAAAGAATTAATATTTTTACCTAATGTTTCGATATTTGTCGTCCGAAGGGTTGAGCTTCAAAACGATACCGATATCGTGAAAATCCGTCGCCTCTTTCGAAAGTGTTAGGCAGATATACATACATACATACATACATACATACATACATACATACATACATACAGGTAAGATTTATATATATATATATATATATATATATATATATATATAGATTATATATATAGATCATCCTCGAAGTTTCATTTAAAACCTTTATATATATATATATATATATATATATATATATGAGAGAGCGAGAGAGCGAGAGAGATAATATATAGATAATTTACACACACACACACACACACACACATATATATGTATATATATATATATATATATATATATATATATATATATATATATATATATATATCTTCGAAGTTTCATTTAAAACTTTTAAAATAATGTACATCATTGGAACATTTTGTAAGTAAATTAATCTTCCGTATCACTAAATCGTAGTTTTACTTACATGAACATGTCTATATTAAGTGTTATAATATCTATCTATCTATCTATCTATCTATCTATCTATCTATCTCTATGTATATTTATAATAAAATAATGTATAGTAATATAAGAAAATTCTTTGTAAATGCATAAACTATTATATAAATGGCAAAATGTGCGCGAGCGTTTGCGTATGTCCACGAAAGGCTTCTCGCGCCTGTTAGATTCTGTGAGAAGTTTTCGCATACTTCCCAGATCGTAATATCTCGCATTCACAAACAGACATCGTCTCTATGTTTTTTTTTGTGATCGACTTACACAAAATTCCCACCGTGCCGTCGTCTCTAGTGTTTGTTTGTCTTTTTCGTATAAATAAAGTGAAACTTATTGGAAAGCAACCGCCTGGCCTTTGGCCTGTTTTGTAATTGGTCCTTGGTCACTGTAGGGGAACCCTTCATACTGAGACAATTACTATTTATTTGGATACAGCAGGAGTGCCCCCTTTTTTAGGGGAGCTTAACCCCCCCTATTAAAACGACCTCGTGTCTAATTTGCTTTCGTGCTTTAAAAGCAACATTTCTGCAAGTCATTTTGACTACGGTAAATTTGAACGCTTTAGACTTTTTGCTTCTTTGCTCAACACTAACATCCACAAACACCCGGGCAACGCCAGGAACCGCGGGCTAGTATATAATAAGATTGGACGTCCGACGAGCTATTTATATCAGATAAGTTTATAAATATATATTTATATCTACATCAGATAAGTTTATAAATAAACATAAAATCAACATTTATTCTTTCAGATAACTACTTGGAATTTTATAATAATTTGACCAAACAATAGTTTACAAGTTAGAAAAGCATTTCATCCAAGGCATGAAAATTGTTAAATAAAATGTTTTATTTATAGGCTTTAAAAATAAAGGTACAAGATTCAATTTGAAATTTATTTATCTTCAAAGTGCACTTTTATAAATTTTACAAAGTAAGGTATAAAAATTTAATTTAAATTGAATCAAAAAATTACCTTTGATTTAGTTTATGTAATGTACATTCTATTGCACTTAAAAAAATTATTGAAAATTTTATATCATTAATTGCTAGATGAAAGACAATGTTTTTAAATTGCAACAAAATGTACATTACATAAAATAAATCCAAGGTACCTTTATTTTTAAAGCCTATAGTAAAAACATTTTGTTTAACAATTTTCATGCCTTGGATTAAATGCTCTTCTAACTTGTATCGTATCTTTTTAAGATTATATTTTAAAACTCTCCTTCTCTCTATTTCAGTTTGTATTTCTCCTCACACCACAACTCATTTTTGCAACCCCTCTTTGTAATACAGGTCTGAATAATGAGAAAATCTGAATTGAATTGTTTTAACAAAAACTTTAAAATAACTTTTTTAGATTAGATTTTTTAAAACTTCTTTCAGAATAGAAAATCTTTAAAATTTAATAAGGAACATATTTCATATAGGTTTCATTAACAAATATATGCCTAACGAGAAAAATAGAGATGAAAATTTCAAAAGGACTGTATAACTGGTTACGGTCAATAGTAGTCCTCGGCAGCGAAAGTCTTTGTTATTGTTATTCTATTATTATTATTATTTAAAACATTTTGTGTCCTGCTCTTTCGCGCGAGGACTAATGTTCACTTTGAAAATCCCACTAAAAATTAATAATTTAGCATGAAAAACAAACGACATAGTTAAAAGTATCGAGTATTCATTATTATCAGCGGCATAAGTTATTAACATAAACTTTAGGGAAAAATAAAACAATTGATTTGGGACCTATTTGCAATAAAACTAAATATTTCAATTTAAAGTAAATTTTCTTTAATGCAAATAGTGACTTTGTATAACACAATAAAATAATGAAACTTGACCGAACGTGTATTATTTTCTTATAATAAAGTAAATTGCTTTACATTTCTTCTGAATGTGAATGTTTTTAACACAAATAGACGAGACATATGAAAGTCTAACAAAAAAGAAACGTTGTTAACTAATTTCCAATGGTATTTCTTTAAAACAATTTCATGTTACTGATAGTAATAATCACAAAAAAAGCGAAACAAATAATAAAAGTAAAATCTCCCGGACAACATCGATTAGGTGCATCACGTAATTCTCGTTCCATAGCAGTTCACATGAATCAGTTTAAAAACTACTACACATTCGATCACCACACATCGTTGCTAAGAAACGACCACGAATATTAGAATAACATCACATTTGACGAACGCTTTTAATACAGATTATTTATTAAATATGTTTCCAAATTTAATAAAATGTCACTATAAACGTTAGATGAAAGTAATATCTGCACTATCAAAATTGAAAATTAAAAATCAGTAAATTTTAGATTTACATCCGCCATCCCTCCTCAGAAATGAGATTATCCTATTATATCAATCGATTACGTGATGACATCAAGAAAAAAATTGTTTTTCCAGGAAAGAAGAAAGCAACAACTAAACATAATTATTTTAGAATATAGAATCGGAAATTAATTTCGCATATGCTTTTAACGTAAAATTCAGAGAGAGAGAGAGAGAGAGAGAGAGAGAGAGAGAGAGAGAGAGAGAGAGAGAGAGTCCGCAGATGATATTTAAATCTAGTAATTTTCTAGACTTTCCAACAAAGCAAAATACTTGTAGAACATTACATTTTCGTATGATTGGTGACATTTATTGGGTGTGTTTTGTTTAGCTTTCGATTTTTGAGAGATTATTTAAACTCGACTACAATAATGAGATCATTGTTTTTCTTTCTAATTCGACCTTATTTTTAAGTATATTGTTTTTAATAAGTTAAAACACAAAAAAACATATCCAAGGAGATAAAATAATACTTTGACATGAGTTATTTCTTGTATATTTATTTTTACGACCTCTCCTTTTTTTTTTTTTTTTTTTTTTGCTTTGTTAGCCATTCTGGAAAATCACCCTTAATCTAAATCAGTAACCATAAGTTCCAGTGGTAAGATCATAGAACCATCATGCAAACCACTGTAATCGCATAAAAAAGTAATTGAAACCCGTAATAGTTGGGATTACCTATCACGATAATCTATAAATATAAACTCCATCTACGAGCTGGGGTCAAAGTATAGTATCTGTTCTGTTCTCTGTTAATGGAGAAAGCGACTCAATTTTTATTTTAGTCCTAAACTATAGTACCCCCTTAAAAAAATTGGATATTTCACAAATTAAAAACCGACCTTGTGTCTAACTTTTTCCTCACAGGTAGGTAAATAAATTGGGAGAAGGTGTTTCCCTCATGAGGTGGAACCAAATTAAAAAAAATTCCCTCGGTTTAGAAAGATGCTTCTATAACTACGGAGGACACAACAGAAACTATACTTTTGCTCCAACCGAAAAGTCGAGTTTATATGTGTAG
>NC_136505.1:74343544-74476044 GCF_053919585.1 Euprymna scolopes | reverse complement strand
CTTTGTTATTTTCTTTAATTTAATCCCTTTTTTAGAATTTATTAGACAAAATTTAACTTTTATTTTACCGTGCCAATAAATATGATCATCACTGTATATATATATATATATATATATATATGTATATATATATATAATCCACATGCAGTACTGTTTCATTGTATCTCAACTCATCAATGCGGTTAGACTTGCATCTTTCCCTAGCCGAGGATTTAATCTAAATCCATAAATGACTTTGCCTATCTATCTATCTATCTATCTATCTATCTATCTATCTATCTATCTATCTATCTATCTGAAAAACGGTCTCTACCAACTCCTTTGTTAATTTTTTGTCTTCAGACTTGAAACTTGATATACAGGGGATTTGGACTTGTGGAACAAATTTGAGTTGATCTTTATTCAATAAAATGGCTGCTGGAGGATCAAAATTAAAATAAAATGAAGTTTGCAAGCGTAAGTCGATTTAAAGCATTATACGCATGCACAAATATAATTTATGCATTAAAGTCGGTTTACTTTTTAACTATTTCTTATCCATTTGATGATACGTCAAACATTAAAAATTAAGGCTAGATAACTAATGTTTTAGTTTCAATTCTAGCCCAAGTCACTTTTAAAAGCTTTTGAAATAACTATTATATATTGGGTACAATATAATAATCAATAGAGAATTGTCTTTATAATAAATATTAAATACGAGATCTGCATGTTCTAAAATATCATATGTAAGCGTATTTTAAAACCGGGCAACGCCGGGCGGCCTTCTACTATATATATTAAAGTGACCTTGTCTCTATGTGTATGTGTATTTGTGCTGAACAGTCTCTACCAATCTGCTCTGTTAATTTTTGATCTACAGACTTGAAACTTGATATATAGGGGATTCGATCATGTGAAACAAATTCAATTTGGTTTTTAGCCGGTAAAAATAGCTGGTAAAAGGTTAACATTTAAAAATTAGAAATTGGCAAGTATAAGTCGACTTAAATTACTTCTCCACCACAATCACATAAGTTGACTTACACTGCACCCCCACTACAATATAGAAAGGTAAACAAGGTCTAGAACAGAAGTTAATGTAGATTGTAGGCAAAAATACGAATCTAAAAGAAATATAAAGAAATACATAACTGAACTGAAAATGTAGTCACTGTAAACTTTGAACTTAAAGATAAATAAATGGTACACGTGCAAACTGCAAACACTATCGAAGAAATTTTCTATTATTTTTGACGGAGGAACTTCTTATCAAAGGCGCACCAGGCGGGATATACTGTGACCCATAAAAATAGGCCGTGTAGTCCCATCGGCATTGCTCATCAAAGGAGCTTTAGATGGTTGGCAATAAACAAGCACTCTTTCAAAGAAAGAAGAAGAGGACTACACAGAACTACATCTCACTCCGACTGACTGATCAGCGTCACTGCGTACATTGTGCCGAACTGATATTCGAACACGGATCCTCGACTATTAAGCCGAGTTTGACGTCATAACGTCACACCTGAATTCCTGGTATCTACCTCCTCCTGATCGCAGGTAAACATGGCACAAGGTCAGAAAGTGGTGAGTGAGATCCAGCGCACATGAACACAGGTCCACAAAAATAAGGTATGCAGCTCCATCGGCATTCCCCAGCAAGTGCTCCCGAGGTGATTATTAATAAACGACTCCTTTCTCAAAGGAAGACGGTAAAACCTGGAGGATGGACCTCTCATGACAGCACAGAATTATAACTCAACCCGACAGAAGCAGAACTATCGCAATTAAGAAAATTAAAAAATAATCCAACAAAAAAAAATTAAAAGGTAAAAGAACATTTGGACAAGAAAAAGAAAGAAAATTTGGACAAAAAGAAAATATACAAAATAGCAGAGCAAAAGCACAGAAAACTATTAAAGAATCAAAATGGAATACATGGAAAAATTATGTATCAAAAATAAATGAAAACACTAAAACTAAAAAAGTATGGGAGATGGTCAGGAAAATATCAGGGAAGAACAAGAACATGATCAAACAATACCACATGAAGATCACCGACAAGAAAAAAATTGCAGACTAGCAGAACAATTTTCAACAAATTCATCATCAAAAAAACAAAATAAAATTTTAAGTTATAAAACAAAACAAAGAAAATAAAAAAAATTAATTTCGAATCAAAAAATGAAGAAAAGTACAACTAACCATTCAATAGCACAGAACTAAAAGAAACAATACACAAATCTCATGATACAGCAGTTGGCTCTGATGAAATCCATTATCAATTTCTTAAAAAAAAAACAAAAAAAAACAAAAAAACTACCAAAACCATCTCTGGACTATCTACTACAAATATATAATGAAATATGGATAAATAACAGAATCCCCCAAAAATAGAAGCAGGCTATAGTGATCCCAATATCCAAACCATGAAGTATCTCACTACACAACTCCCCACTTAGGATGGCCCTATACATCTGGCCTCTACTTCACAGTAACTCATCATGTCTCAATGCCGTTGTGCCTTTCTTGAAGTGAATAAAAGGTAAAGAAATTTTTAAACCATGTGATAAGCAACCATAATTACCCGTTCCAAAGTTAAGAAAGTGGTTATGATTAGAAGTGAACCTTGGGCCATCTGATTGCAAAGACAACAGCTAAGACTAAGCAGCAAGTTTGGCTTTTCTCAGCTGGAAAAATGATTTTCAACATAGAAAATATCTTGTGATCAGTTCTAGTTTTCTGGCTGCATTCATTCCATGCAGTTAGAAGTTTGTCTATGCTTGGTTTCTTGTCCATCTCCTGGGTTTTTGGTGTCTCATCCCATATGAAATTAGAGTACAAGTAGGTATTTTTGTTTTAAATAATCTTAAGAGTTGATATGCCATAAAAACAAACCAGCTTTAATCAAAAGCATCACGGTTAATTGGCATTTTCTAATATTTAGTGACTATTTTTAATGAGACGATAGCATCATTATTTGGCTTTGGTATTTTAAATGCTATAAATATTCTGGGCTTTGGGTTGGATAACACTAGATAATATCTCATGCACGCTCTTCATGTCATCCAATCTAAAGGATTGCATGCAGTCCAATTACCTTTTATGCATTCAAATCAGGTCTTCCCTGGTTTACTACACTCTCGGTTAATTGGGGCATCTAAGCATATGAAATGTATGTAGATAATGACCTGCTGTACATGATGAAACCACCTGATATGCTGAGTTTATAAGGCATCCAAAATCCCACCAATACCAAACTTATTAAAAGATCTTTGAAAGCTAAGTTAATTTAACAAATCCTAATATTACCAAAATGGCAACTGCTTTTTTTTTTTTTTTTTTTTCTTAATTTTGACTAATGTATTTTAACTATATGCGCATATATTGTCTTTAACTCTTTGCTTCCATGCGAGTCGTTTCTTCTATTTATTTTTTATTTATTCACTTTGTTTATTTATTTCTCTTTTTGCTTTTACCAACTGTGTATACCTTCTCTTTAAATGTATTTATTTAATGCATTTCAATTACATATGCGTAAAAATGGTCTCTAACACTTAGTCACACGCGAGCCGTATTTTATGGTCAGTAGAACTCTACTCGATAACGAATAGCCTATGCAAGAATATAGAAGAGCTAGGACTACCTTTCTTTCTACTATAGAAGACAGAAGTTTAACCTAAATAAAAAAAAAAATAAAAAAAATAAAGAATAAAAGAAAAAAAGAAAAAAGTAAAATTACCATACACATGTGCGCACTATAAACTATAAATAGATATAAAATCCGGGGAAAGGAAGTGAAGCCGTCACACTAACAGGGTTCGCTCGCTGACAGACGCGACAATTTTGAAAATGGGCGAACAATATAAGCTAAGTTAATTTAACAAATCCTAATATTACCAAAATGGCAACTGCTTTTTTTTTTCTTAATTTTGACTAATGTATTTTATTGTCTTTAACTCTTTGCTTCCATGCGAGTCGTTTCTTCTATTTATTTTTTATTTATTTATTCACTTTGTTTATTTATTTCTCTTTTTGCTTTTACCAACTGTGTATACCTTCTCTTTAAATGTATTTATTTAATGCATTTCAATTACATATGCGTAAAAATGGTCTCTAACACTTAGTCACACGCGAGCCGTATTTTATGGTCAGTAGAACTCTACTCGATAACGAATAGCCTATGCAAGAATATAGAAGAGCTAGGACTACCTTTCTTTCTACTATAGAAGACAGAAGAACTTTATTTAAGTAGTATACTTAATATATGCAATCACCGTACGCTTGCTTGTATTTAAGTGTCCTCCATGATACCCATACCATACCAAACCACTGCACGTGGCTCATAATTTGACTGGCACTATATTTGTAACTGCAATATACATAATCCCAGCTGTGATACTAGGGCTAATTTTCTGAATAGATGCAACACTCTGCGCCTGACCTTAATGACTACAATTCCAAATCCCAACGAATTAGCTGTCCCTATAACTGGGAGGGAAAAACCTAATAGCTAGCTACGAAATCTTATACATTTTACCTCCAAGACGATTGCGTTTGTCTTACCTGCATGCATAAAAAAAAAAAAAAAAGAATTTCCTCCCTTCTTCAGACTAAACCTTACCTGTAACTCAAAAATCCTAATGGAAATCCATCTGTAAATAAATAACCCCTCTTCTCTTGAACGCTAACAATCTACTCCTTCCAACCTATCCGCCACTAAACTCCCACATTGCTCCGCATCTGTAGTTGAATCGCTAACTTCCAGCCCCTAATCCCTCACATGCAAACTGTTTTAATAACCATCACTAAACATCTATACATTTCTACCTCTAAGGCATGCATTACAGCTCATTCCTATCCAGTAAGGGACTTAACAGCCTATGCACACAAAGGCAGGTACTTAACAGCCAAAGTACCCAGAAACAAAGCGATATGCACTACACAACTGTCTCGAGTTTTGCAACGATTAATTACGTTATTGAAACGACACTCCTTGTTATGCAAAACGCCCCATGACTCTTACTAAAAAATACCTACAACTTCAACTCTATTCGCACCTACTGAAAACCTGCCCATATATATCTATTCACCTAATTACGCATGACTCAATACTTGCTGTCTTATCCATGCTATATTGCACTTACATCTTAACCCTCCTATCATCTAAAATAGCTCGGGCACAACTCGTAGCTCAATTCTTAATACCTACTCATACTGTAACACTATACTAGACCTAAGCTAACATTAATAAAATAAAAAAAAGGGTATGACTAAAATCACATTATCTCCTCCCTAACAAGCCCTCTTACAAACGTAGACGCTTACACTGCATGAACTTCACCCACCCCCTTTATCCATTAACAAGTAAATAGCATGCCCCTAAATCACTTTGAGGAGTGTAACTAATCAGTAGATATAATCCCCCACAAACTAACCCAGTAACACTAACAACGCGGGGTCGCAGAAATACCTGGATTAGAACCTAGGCGCGGAGAAAACCCTCTCAGGGCTGACGGACCCAGTAGGTCTTCCCAGATCATCCGTCTAGGAGAAGGAAAACTCTGAAACTAAACCAAAGGGGAGAGAGGCCTCTTCAGTCTTGGATGACAACCTTCCTAGAGCTGGTGACTCAAACAAATTCACCGGTTTGCAAACCTAAATTGCTTAAGGAGTAGATAGGCTCTGTCTATCGCCCGGCTTCCATACTCCTTCTTTGCCTATTAATCAAGCGCAGAGACACTATCTCAGTGATTCGACAGAAACACCCAGCGGTAGATCTTGTTTCCTGGCTAGGGCAATGAACGCCGTTCTTCCCCATTCCCAGCACGCCCCACCCCTAAAACTGAACATTTGGGAGTGCTTGAGTATAAGATATGCCTGAGCGGTTAGATTGGGTTGACCTTCTTCTAAAGGGTTGAGGGTACCGGATTGACAGTTCCTGGCTGCTGTTCCCGACTGGTAGTACAGGAGCCCTAACTCTTTGGTAGCGCTTAGAGCGGCTGCTCCATCAACAGTTGAATAATATCGGGTTGTTTGCAGTGCCATGACGCGCATGGAAAGGGACCCTGCACTCATCCCCGGTGGGCTTTCCTGAGGCCACAATCCTAATTGGAGAAAGGTCAGCTGATGGTCTACTTGTGATGCATGTCTGAAGCTCCGCATAACCTCTTGTTTAGCTCCCCCTTACCGAAACTCTTAAAAATAAATATGACGACAGTACAATCTAAAAATAAGCTTAAACCAGGATTAGGGACAAACAAATTCAACTTGCCTCCTCCCTTGAGGCTCTCATTCACAAATATCCGTGGGCTTAGAACTAACTTAGCTGATGTTGAAGCATTTCTCTTAACAAATACCCCGGATATCTTAGCACTAAGTGAGACTAACCTACACTCCTCCATTCCCTCTAACCACTTTAACATGCCTGGATATCTCCCACTCTTCCGTAAGGACTCTGACAGACATATGCACGGACTTGGAGTTTACATTCGTAATACCCTTCCCTTGACTAGAGAAACAAACCTAGAAACAGATGATCAAGCCTTTATGTGCTTTAGACTAAACGTGCAACACAGTATTAGCTACTATTATTTTCTCTACCGCTCTCCCTCGACTCAGGACTGCTCCATAATAAACAAAGTATCTGACAGCATAGACACGGCACTGTCCCTCGACACTAGCGCACAAATACATGTGTTTGGTGACTTTAATGTCCACCACAAAAACTGGCTTGGATTCTCTACTCACACAGATGCAGCGGGCAGCACAACCCATAGCTTCGCTATATCTCACTCCCTATCACAAATTGTTACGTTTCCAACCCGTTTCCCTGACCAGGAAGAACAACACGCATCACTTCTAGATCTGTTTTTGACCACAGTTCCCGATGACTGCTTAGCGAAGGCCCACAGCCCACTCGGGAACGCTGACCATGCAGTGATAATGGTTGAAATCGCCCTAAACTCTAGACCCAAAACTGAAGAGCCAGTGCTCAAAACAACGAGATATTATAATAAGGCTGACTGGGAAGCCATCAGGGAACTAATTAGAGATGCTCCATGGAAAAATATTTTCTCTCTCCCTGCTGAACAATGTGCAAACGAGACCACTGACTGGTTCAAAACTGCAATCGAAGCGCATGTTCCCATGCGGAAATTTTATAGTAAGCCCCACTCTCCCCAATGGTTTACGTCGACTTGTGCAACTGCCATTACTCAAAAGCAGCATGCATACCGTAGGTTTAACCGACATAAGTCCAGTTCAAACAGACTGAAGTATATAGAAGCTAGAAATAACGTTAAGAAAGAAATAGCGACAGCTAAGAGAGAATTTACGGAAACCACTAAAAAGCGCATCGAAGCACAAAAACTAGGAACTCGAGACTTCTGGAAAATCTACAACAGTGTAGTAAATAATGGGCAATCAACAATTCCCCCACTAACCAACAATCACGAGGTTGTCTCCTCAGCAACCGACAAGGCTAACATGCTTGCCAGTCGGTTTGCCTCAAACTCCACACTGGACCCTTCCAACCACCCCCTACCTGACTTTCCTATGCGGACAGACGCCACACTAGACGATCTGAAAACCACCCCTGCTCAGGTGCATGCTATCATAAAAAACCTTGACACCTCAAAAGCATGTGGACCCGATCTTATCCCAGCTGTGCTATTAAAAAAGTGCTCAGCTGAAGTAGCTCCAGTTCTCTCCAAACTCTACAACAAATGTCTTAATGAAGCTTGCTTTCCAGGCTGTTGGAAAACTGCTTCTGTTGTACCAGTATTCAAGAATTCTGGCGAAAGGACAGACCCATCAAATTATCGCCCCATTAGCCTCCTCCCACTTTTTGCCAAAATATTTGAGACCATAATTAACCATGCTCTAGTCCATCATCTTACAGATGCTAAACTACTGACTGACAAACAATATGGATTTAGACAAGCCCGTTCCACAGCAGACATCCTCACCGTGATCTCTGAACGTATATACCAATCACTGGACAAAGCGGGGGAAGGCAGAGCGGTAGCTCTAGATATATCTAAGGCTTTTGACAGGGTATGGCATGAGGGTCTCCTCAGTAAAATCAGATCATACGGTATCACTGGTAGAATGCTTAACATAATTAAATCCTTCTTAGATAAGAGAAAAATCCAGGTAGTCCTCGACGGTCGCACATCTAAACAATATGATATAAATGCGGGAGTGCCCCAGGGTTCTATCCTTGGACCTCTATTGTTCCTGATATTCATAAATGACCTCTCCGACAACATTGCCTCTGAGATGGGTATATATGCTGATGACACTACACTCTATGGCAGACACGACAGGAAGACGAATGAACACATTTCTAAAGAAATGGCAGAAACACTAGAGCAAGACCTCCAATCTGTAGTGGAATGGGGACAAAAGTGGTTGGTCGCGTTCAATGCTGCCAAGACTAAACTAGTTTCATTCAATAATTACAAGAAACCCTCTCTACCACCAATAGCAATGGCCAACGACTCTTTATCTGAGAGTCCATCTTTCAAACTCCTTGGCCTAACGTTCACAGGAAACATGAGTTGGAACAATTACATTGAAGGCATTGCCAGGGCCGCTGCAAGAAAGGTAGGCTCTCTCTACCGTGCTAGAAAACTACTAACACCCGAAAGTATCCTGTACCTCTATAAGGCCACCATTCGCCCATGTATGGAGTATTGCTGCCACATCTGGGCTGGTGCATCTGCTACTAGTCTCTCGCTCCTTGACAAGGTTCAAAAGAGAGTCGCAAACCTGATAGGCCTTGAACTGGCATCTAAGCTTCAGCCTCTGTCCCATCGACGAAATGTTGCATCCCTCTGCCTTTTCTACAAGTATTTTAGTGGTGAATGCTCTGATGAACTACAATCACTTGTGCCCCCACGACGCGAGCACCCTCGACAAACCCGACAGGCTACTAGATCCCACCCCCACACTGTAGAGGTCCCTAGATGTAAAAGATCTTTTTACTCCAATAGTTTCTTCCCCAGAACCGCAAGACTCTGGAATTCCATTCCAGGTCCCTGCTTCCCCAACAGTACTGACGTGCAGAAGTTCAAGTGTAACGTGAACCGACACCTTGCTGCCAAAATCCCTACATAGTACCCCAGTAGTTGTTGCCCCTGATAGTAGCCCCCTACACCAAAGTGGCAATTTGCCTTGTTTGGGATGAAAATGTAATAAAAAAAAAAAAAAAAAAAAAAAGATTATAATGACATAACGTAGGTGCGGATACCCGACCTCCCTCAGTTAAGATGCATCACAAGGAAAACCGTGATGTCCACACAGTTACAAGTGTAGTTCTAAGGGGGTCGGTTCGAACATTCACAAAAGTTCAACGACGCAGTCTCAGTCGCTTCCACGAAAACAGAGTTGATATGACGCTCCGGTCCAAATGCTAAATGCGGTAGTTGACGATACTCTCTCTCTCTCTCTCTCTCTCTCTCTCTCTCTCTCTCTCTCTCTCTCTCTCCAATATAGTTTTCAGTCTCTGAAATCAACTCACAATAAATAATCGATATAATCGCGATAAATAATCAACGTTGATTCTGGTTTTAGTTTTCGTATAAAAATTAATTATTCACAACAAGAGAAAATAATTATATACAGTTTATCAACAGGAAAAAAAAATCGATTATATTTTTCTTTTTCTGGTAGTCTTCGATAGTTGTTTAAACGGGGCGTTTTTCTTTGTTTTTAAGAGCCCGGTTCCTTACTTATCAATGATTTCCCGCGAGGTGGGGCGGTGGGCAGTATGATCTCCCAAGTCCAAACAGACTCCCAAACTCAACTGAACTACACTTCAGACTCCAGAAAATCTCCTTTTTTTTCTGTTCTGCAGCCCCTTATAAATGGAAGGGTGGCAGGAGTCGAGGCGAACCCGGTTTCCTCATCCAGCCAATCTTCGCCCACACGTCATAATCTGATTCGCTCTTATTAGTTAATTACTCACCCCCATGCACACCAATTAGATGATTTTCCGCAGTACAATTTTCCCATAAAAAAAATCTTACAGACCGGTTTAATTTCGGCCTTGACCTAAGGTCACCCCTCTAGCCTAAACAGAGATAAATACTTCAAAATAATCACTTTTACAGCAATATTGTTTAATGTTTTCGAAATTGCTTTTTTCCTTTACAAAAAGAAAAAAAAATGCATTTCATATCAGCGATCAACCATTTTCTCCTTTTAACTAGCAAGGATACCTGATATTATACCGGGATCGTTCACATAGATAAAAAGCTCTAATTTAAATCTCATTAGCCCCCCTTCCATCTATGGGGCAATCTCCGACCATCGTAGCTGGTTGGGTTACAGACTAATATGCTTATTGTCTAAAGAGGTGTATTTATCTTTTGCCCATAGCAGGAGGCTGTGATACAAGGCGGAAAGTGAGGATTGAAAAGTCAGCGCACAAAAAAAAAAAAAAAAAAAAAATGCTTGAGCGGCCGCGTCGGCATTTTCGGCAGGGGCGCTTTAGGCGATTGCAAATAAACTAACCCCTTTGTCAAGGTTAGAATATACAGACTGCGAGGGTTGATCTCCCAGAACAATGCTGATTATCGAAGATGTATTATTGTGTGCCTTGTACTATCGGCTTGTTTAAATGACTTAATTCATTCTTGTGTGAGTGGTCATACTCCACCACCTGGAGAGAAACTGAACGCCTACTGGACACTATCCTCGGGTGTCTTCGGTCTCTCTGTACGTGGGTTTGTCAGAGCCCTAAGATGAGGATACTTCACATTGGAGCAAAACCCTTACTAAATATGCAAAAAAGTCCATGGTGTGCTATCTCCTCAAACTATCCAGAACGTTCCTCATGTTGCGAATGGGGATACTCCCTCTCTTAATAAATGTCTGCTTCAAATGCCAAATAAGAATTAATAATAAACCAATGAATAAAAATGAATATGCATACTGGCAGGCCGGCATTCAGGATAAAAAGATTCCCTCGACTCGTTTGCACACTATGTCGGAAGAAATAAGTATGGTGTAAACCTCTCTTTTCTGGGAGTTGCACTATTGCCATGACAGAGGTCAACTAGAATCAGCCATCAAGCCTTGATATCAAATGTTCTGGCCCCTTAGCTCAAGCAGTTTCAGCAACCAAAAATATCAAAATAAGAGGCTTAAAAGCACAGTCATGGTTGTTGCTTAAAAGAAAGTGTTGTTGCTTTGCTACCACTACCCCACGTTTGAAAAGTAAAGCAAAACAGCTAATTAAAAAAAAAACCCAAGAAAATAATAAAAACTGACTTCCCTGAAGATAAAAGGTCCAGTTGCCCGAATAAGATCTCTGGTTTTTCAAACAGAAGAATACCTGGTAAAAAGGTGAGCCAGGTACAAGAGAAATTCAAACAATTGCACTTAAAGGGACGGTCAGAAAATAAAAAAAGATCTCTCGGTTGGAATAATTTAATGGATGAATGTTTGGCATCCGGTAGGATACCCCTCTCTAAATTTAACAAATTTATATGTAAAAATAAATAAATAAATAAATAAATCAACATTTCATAGCTAAATGAGATTCTTGATTAAACAGTCGTATATCTATGTATCACACATAGAATTCAAATGTATGTTAGACTCAGGATGGGACCCTTTGATTTCTGATAGCTTATTGAAATACAATGAGAGAGAGAGAGAGAGAGAGAGAGAGAGAGAGAGAGAGAGAGAGAGAGAGGGGGGGGATGTTAGTAAGATTAATTGAATGGTGTTTGTTTTTCAGTTGTAGGGTAAACCATTCTAGACATATAAACACGTTGATCTTTGGCAATATAGTATTTCCGCTGTTCGCTGTTAATGATCGTTTATGTAGAAGTCATAGATAAAACACGAGCTTAGAGGTGAAATACAAAGGTATGTTGACCTTTATCGCCATATCGTGTTTTTAGTCGCGTGCAAGCGACTCTATAAGTCACTCCGTCGGTCGGTCTGTCCGTAACACTTTTGTGCTTGGCCTTTTTTGGTTAAGATCAAAGGTCTGTTTTTAATAAATGCTGTTCTTAGCTTTTTAAGTTTTTGTTTTTGCCTTTTGGCCAGGATCAAAGTGTAGTATCTGTTCCGGCAGATACTGCAAGCAAAGACCATATGTGTGGGCAACCTCACATATAAGACCTTGGTCAATGTAGGGGCAACCCTTCATACCAATTGTCACTATCCAGCTCCTCTACTCCCCGGGGAGCTGGTCCCCATTTCCCCTTCACTCCTCACATTAAAAATCGGCCTTGTGCCTAATTTGCTCAGTGGGGGAGCAAATAAATACCATCTGTTCCGGCAGATACTGCAAGCTATGACTAGCTATGACTAGCAAAGACCAGATGTGGGGGCAACCCCACATGCCTGACCTTTAACCAGCTCCCATTTCCCACCTCTCGGGAGCTGGTCCCCTTTTTCCCTTCCCCCTCCCTTCACTCCTCACATTAAAAATTGGCCTTGTGCCTAATTTGCTCGGTGGGGGAGCAAATAAATACCATCTGTTCCGGCAGATACTGCAAGCTATGACTAGCTATGACTAGCAAAGACCAGATGTGGGGGCAACCCCACATGCCTGACCATTAACCAGCTCCCATTTCCCACCTCTCGGGAGCTGGTCCCCTTTTTCCCTTCCCCCTTCCTTTCACTCCTCACATTAAAAATCGGCCTTGTGCCTAATTTGCTCGGTGGGGGAGCAAATAAATACCATCTGTTCCGGCAGATACTGCACTTAAGATAATTTGTACCAGTCAATGGAGGGGAAACCCTCTATACTGGGACAATTATTATTTTTGGTAACCAGAGTGCCCCCTTTTTGCCTACTTTTAGGGGAGCTGGTTTTTTACCTCACATTAAAAACGGCCTTGTGCCTAATTTGCTCAGTGGGGGAGCAAATAAATACCATCTGTTCCGGCAGATGCTGCACTTAAGATAATTTGTACCAGTCAATGGAGGGGAAACCCTCTATACTGGGACAATTATTATTTTTGGTAACCAGAGTGGCCCCTTCTTGCCTACTTTTAGGGGAGCTGGTTTTTTACCTCACATTAAAAACGGCCGTGTGCCTAATTTGCTCAGTGGGGGAGCAAATAAATACCATCTGTTCCGGCAGATACTGCAAGCTATGACTAGCTATGACTAGCAAAGACCAGATGTGGGGGCAACCCCACATGCCTGACCTTTAACCAGCTCCCATTTCCCACCTCTCGGGAGCTGGTCACCTTTTCTCCTTCCCCCTCCCTTCACTCCTCACATTAAAAATTGGCCTTGTGCCTAATTTGCTTGGTGGGGGAGCAAATAAATACCATCTGTGCCTAATTTGCTCAGTGGGGAAGCAAATAAATACCTCAAAGTGTAGTATCTGTTCCGGCAGATACTGCAAGCAAAGACCAGATGTGGGGGCAACCCCAAATGCCTGACCTTTAACCAGCTCCCATTTCCAACCTCTCGGGAGCTGGCCCCTTTTTTCCCTTTCCCCTCCCTTCACTCCTCACATTAAAAATTGGCCTTGTGCCTAATTTGCTCGGTGGGGGAGTAAATAAATACCTACTGCAAGCATCATATAAGACCGTGGTCAATGTAGGGGCAACCCTTCATACCAATTGTTACTATCCAGCTCCCCTACTCCCCGGGGAGTGGGTCCCCATTTTCTCTTCACTCCTCACTTTAAAAATCGGCATTGTGCCTAATTTGCTTAGTGGGGGAGCAAATAAATACCACCTCACATATAAGAACTTGGTCAATGTAGAAGAAAGCCTTTATACAAATTGTCACTATCCAGCTCCCCTACTCCCCGGGAGTTGGTCCCTATTTCCCCTTCCTCCTCACATTAAAAATCAGCCTTGTGCCTAATTTGCTCGGTGGGGGAGCAAATAAATACCCTTTTCTTGACCTTTTGGCCAAGATCAAAGTTTAGTTTCTGTTCTTACTACATGCTTATGTTTGTAACTTTGTGATATAAAGGGGGGGATCACTTTTCTGTATCAATTTAATGTAAAATGATCATCCACTTTACAACCAGTCAGTCTCAAAGCCATTCAAGTCATTCTCCAGATCATTCAAGTTGTTTTTGAAGGATTCCAGTTATTTTTTAAGCATTCAAGTCATTCTTAAGGTCATTCAATTCATCCTTAAGTTCATTAAAGTCATTCTAAGTCATTTACTTTTTATTTATTTAAGTCATTTTAGCCCATTTTTCGGTCATTTATTTAATCTTTTAGAATCTCATGTCAATCCTACATTCACGCATTCATTCATTACATGAGAGCACGCGACGAATAGCTATCGACCTTGTTGGATTAAAATGTACAATTATTTTATTGATAATATTTTTGTTTTTATGTTGACAAAAAACAAAAACAACAAAACAAAAACAAACAACAAAAACAAAAACAATAACAACAACAACAACAACAACAACAAAATCAACGGCAGGATTCATTGATTACTCATTTTTTTTCATAATGCTTTAGGTCTTTTTATTCTTATCAGTCCATTTCATCACATATTATTTTTAATATACACCTCTTAAGATAACGAGAAAAAGAAATTATGCTACTCTTTTTTTATTTTACTTTTGTTAGTTTGAAGAGATCAAGGGGCTCCTTCCTTGGACATAACACTTGATTCTATTATAATTTAAATTTATATCCGAGGGCTCTTTTAAGAATAGACACTGTTCCCTTTATGGCTGCTATCTGTATTTCCTTACAGCTTGGTCTTCCAGGGATTGCTTCTAAGTATTTTTGAAGGTTCTTTTTTATTAGGCCAGTTGCTCCTGTCACAACTGGTATAATGTTTATTTCTTTCAGAGACCATGTTGTTTTTAGATCATTTTTTAGATCCTGATATTTTGTTATCTTTTCCTGTTCTGCTCTATTAAAGCCAAAGTCGTTTGGAACTGTGACGTCGATAATGAGTGCAGTCCTTTCGGGCTTGTTCCATATTACTATATCTGGCTTGATGACCTTGTCTTTTATGTATCTGCCTGCCTGTATGTCTTTGTCGTAGAACACTGTCACTTTTCCATTTGACGTTATCGGTCGTGGTTCATGTTCCCAGATGTTCGACAACCCATCTAGTTGCATCTCTCCACAGATCTTCCAATGTAAGTATCTACATACTTTGTTGTGGCGAGCAGTGTAATGACCATCGGCTAGAAGGATCTTGCATCCAGACATTAGGTGGCTTGGGCTTTCAACAGCTGAGTGACAGAATCTGCATTGGTCGGTATTTTGTAGAGCAGCCATTTTCTTAAATCCATTTGTGAGTAAGCCTTGGTCTTGTGCAGCTATAATTAATCGTTCTTCATCAAATGGAAATTTGTCACTCTTAAGCCATTGTAGTGAGGCCTCCTTGTCAATGTAGCTCTGGTTCAGTTCTTCCATGAACCTACCTACTCTCTTATGTTGTTGCCATCCTTCTAGTCTTGTCAGTTCCCTTTTTGTATACTCCTTTCTCTTCTTTCGGGCGATTAGGGTTGCTGGGTTGTCATATTCTTATATTGTGTTGTCCAGTGTATTACCACTGAAATTTTCACCGAGCTTTGTAGTTGACGTCTGCTGGGGCAAACATTTGGTGTGATATTCATTCACCATTTTTATTTTGGGGTCAGAAGAACACCTGATATATTGGCCTATGCTTAACACTAAAGTTCGGTATGCGTGGTTTATTTCAGTGAGGCCTAAACCACCTTCTCTCCGTGGTAAGTAAAGCCTGTCCATGCACTGATGTTTGTAAATGACTTTATGAAGGGCCAGCATTTTCCGAGTTTTTACATCAAGGCTATTGGTGCAGTTTTGTGGCTAATTGATTATGCCAAATCCAAATCGGGTATTGCCAATTGATTGATGGCAGTGATTTTGTTTTTTGGTGATATCGCTTCAAGTATTCTCCCTGCACGTTTTCTCTCATCTTTCCATGTTCAAGTGTCTCATTCTCCTCTACTCCCAAGTATTTATAGACAGCATCCTATGTTTATATAAAATCAGAAAATTACGCCAATTTTCTGATTTTATATAAACATTATTATTACCAGTCCGGATGACCTCAAGGAAACTCTCTCTCTCTCTCTCTCTCTCTCTCTCTCTCTCTCTCTCTCTCTCTCTCTCTCTCTCTCACACACACTAATCGTTAACTTTTTATTTAAAACTGAAGGATTTTTTTTCCAATCCATTTCAAGTAGCGAGGGGGTCTGACTTATATTTGCTTTCTAGCTTCCCCACACCACTTGAAATTTTTTCACCTTGCCCAAAGATTTAGAAAACAGATCGTTTTAAACTAGCTTACGTTTGTGTTATGGATCAAAGTTATATTTATTTCTATACAAATATTAATATTCCACATATATGTAATATATTGATGTTGGTATTCTGTAGATGTTCAGCGTAAATGGAGACGCTCTGATAGCATTGTAGCTCTTTTGTTAAAACTGCATAAGTATTTATCTAAGCAAGCAGGGACGCCCGGCATAGCCCGGCATAGCCCGGTCGTAAAGTACACTTACATATGATATTTTAATTCTTGCAGATTTCGTATAGAGTTAATGTTCTTTATTTTTATATATTATAAAGTTGCGATTTCAAAAATAAAAAAAAATATATCCATGCGACTTGGATGCTTCAGCTTAAATCGAAACCGAAACCAAAACCCATGAATATATATATATATATATATATATATATATATATATATATATATATATATACACACATAGTTATTTAATATAATAATTAAATACTTACAGACACTAGTGTTTCATCCTTTTAGGAATCATCAGTACAGGGTGTTAGGATTAACGCCGGTCGAGCGATTCGAATCCTGACAACAAAAGTCATGTCTGGTTTCATTAGCAAGGACCCGAATCATTCGGCTACCGACAACCGCAAGAGATAGTTGTTGAAATTAAACATGAGCTAAGTTGACCGACTTATTACAACTGAAAGTGCTCAACGATAAGAAACAAGTTTCTTAAAGGGGCTGACATATTATTTACTATAATAATTAAATACCTACAGACACTAGTGTTTCATCCTTTCATATATATATATATATATATATATATATATATATATATATATATATATATATATGTATATATATATATATATATATGTATATATATATATATATATATATATATATATATATATATATATAACTTGAGTTCCTTAAGCTATAATCGTATCCGAAACCAAAACTTATGAAGAATTCTTGGTAAAATTATTTATTACAATAAACGGAAGTTCATAACTATTAAACGACAGTCACTCGGATGTAAGCGTGACACACAAAATTAATAACATACACGCCAGGCTTGCCAGATTTGACTTTTTAAGGCCAAATTTCGTGAATGTTTTGTTTTTTGTAAGTAGTTTAGCCTTCAAAAATCATATTTGGCCTTTTTAAAAATTTGGCTTCAATTTTGGATTTTTTTCTGATGTTTTTACAAAAATATTTCTTTGATAGTAATTATTGAAGAAAACGTCATAATTAATTTTTTAAAGAGTTTGGTCTTGTGTAGGACTTTTAAAATTTTGTCTTTTTCTTCACTATTTTATGAACTATTTCTGTAATTCTATATTATTGGTGAAAATGTTACAACTTAATATTCTTGAAGCATTTTGGACTTCAAACGTTTTATTTCCTTTATTTATTTTAATTGTTAGATATTTGTTCCAATGATTTTACATAAAAATATATTTGGTAATAACTATTAAAGAAGAAGTTATAGTTAAATATTTTATGCTGTTGAGCATATGTGATACAACTCTTTACTAAACAAAATCTCCATTTACAGGTTTCTTTCAGTTAAGTCAGAGAAAGCCAATATTTAGCGCTAAACATCGACTTTCAACATTATTCGTTGAAGGGCAAATATTAATTTACCAATTTGAACTCTCATCTTACTAAATGTATAAGTTGAAATTATGTTATTAACTTGTACAGATATGACGTAAAAGATATTATTAGGAGGTTGAATTTTTTTGTTCAAAGTAACAAATAATTGGGAATTAACTTATAAAGAGTAATAATTTCAAAGTAAATTCTTAATTAAATATTTGTTCCTAACTTTTCCAAAGATATTTCATTTTCCGTATATCTTAAATGTTTTCATAAAATTTAATTTAAATGGTGTGTACAAAAATGTCGGTTTATTTGATTTGAAACAATTGACAATAAATTGAAAATAAAAATGAAGCCAGAGTCGTTTGATGGATTGAGGGAAGGTCGATAATCATATCACATTTTATCTTACAATTTTTTAAAGCTTGCTCTAAACTAATTAATCACCTGAATATCGCATTCACTTTATGGGCCTAATCTTACTTCAAATATGTTGTTTTAACATCAATTCTATAAAGAAATGGCACGTAGGCTGGAGTGGGAGAAATTACAAACAATCAAAGCAGAAACAAATAAAATGAGTTAAGAAGCAGGTGAGTAAAGTCCTCTAAATCCATTCTAAATGTTGCCGGCACACTTTTGAGGGATTGTAAAACCTGAAAACAAGTAAATCAATCTCGAAGTGGGAGGGGAAACTCGTGGGTAATAAAAAAAAATAGGGATAGAGAATGAGCAACGATCGTGATCTCCAAAATATAATTGTTTTGTCTCAATAAAGTACTTCATACCTATATATTATCTAGTTTTAATAAAGTACTTCATACCTATATATTATCTAGTTTTAATAAAGTATTTCATACCTATATATTATCTAGTTTTAATAAAGTACTTCATACCTATATATTATCCAGTTTTAATAAAGTACTTCATACCTATATATTATCTAGTTTTAATAAAATATTTCATACCTATATATTATCTAGTTTTAATAAAGTACTTCATACCTATATATTATCTAGTTTTAATAAAGTACTTCATACCTATATATTATCTAGTTTAAATAAAGTACTTCATACCTATATATTATCTAGTTTAATGGAGTATTTCATACCTATATATTATCTAGTTTTAATAAAGTATTTCATACCTATATATTATATAGTTTTAATAAAGTACTTCATACCTATATATTATCCAGTTTTAATAAAGTACTTCATACCTATATATTATCTAGTTTTAATAAAGTACTTCATACCTATATATTATCCAGTTTTCATAAAGTACTTCATACCTATATATTATCTAGTTTTAATAAAGTACTTCATACCTATATATTATCTTATTTTAACAAAGTACTTCATACCTATATATTATCTAGTTTTAATAAAGTACTTCATACCTATATATTATCTAGTTTTAATAAAGTACTTCATACCTATATATTATCTAGTTTTAATAAAGTATTTCATACCTATATATTATCTAGTTTTAATAAAGTATTTCATACCTATATATTATCTAGTTTTAATAAAGTATTTCATACCTATATATTATCCAGTTTTAATAAAGTACTTCATACCTATATATTATCTAGTTTTAATAAAGTACTTAATACCTATATATTATCTTATTTTAACAAAGTACTTCATACCTATATATTATCTAGTTTAAATAAAGTACTTCATACCTATATATTATCCAGTTTTAATAAAGTACTTCATACCTATATATTATCTACTTTTAATAAAGTATTTCATACCTATATATTATCTAGTTTTAATAAAGTATTTCATACCTATATATTATCCAGTTTTAATAAAGTACTTCATACCTATATATTATCTAGTTTTAATAAAGTACTTCATACCTATATATTATCTAGTTTTAATAAAGTACTTCATACCTATATATTATCTAGTTTTAATAAAGTACTTCATACCTATATATTATCTAGTTTTAATAAAGTACTTCATACCTATATATTATCTAGTTTTAATAAAGTACTTCATACCAATATATTTTCTAGTTTATAAAAGTACTTCATACCTATATATTATCTAGTTTTAATAAAGTACTTCATACCTATATATTATCTAGTTTCAATAAAGTATTTCATACCTATATATTATCTAGTTTTAATAAAGTACTTCATACCTATATATTATCTAGTTTTAATAAAGTATTTCATACCTATATATTATCTAGTTTTAATAAAGTACGTCATACCTATATATTATCTAGTTTATTAAAGTACTTCATACCTATATATTATCTAGTTTTAATCAAGTACTTCATACCTATATATTATCTAGTTTATTAAAGTATTTCATACCTATATATTATCTAGTTTTAATAAAGTACTTCATACCTATATATTATCTAGTTTTAATGGAGTATTTCATACCTATATATTATCTAGTTTTAATAAAGTACTTCATACCTATATATTATCCAGTTTTAATAAAGTACATCATACCTATATAATATCTAGTTTTAATAAAGTACTTCATACCTATATATTATCTAGTTTTAATAAAGTACTTCATACCTATATATTATCTAGTTTTAATAAAGTACTTCATACCTATATATTATTTAGTTTTAATAAAGTACTTCATACCTATATATTATCTAGTTTTAATAAAGTACTTCATACCTATATATTATCTAGTTTTAATAAAGTACTTCATACCTATATATTATCTAGTTTTAATAAAGTATTTCATACCTATATATTATCTAGTTTTAATAAAGTATTTCATACCTATATATTATCTAGTTTTAATAAAGTACTTCATACCTATATATTATCCAGTTTTAATAAAGTACTTCATACCTATATATTATCTAGTTTTAATAAAGTACTTCATACCTATATATTATCTAGTTTTAATAAAGTACTTCATACCTATATATTATCTAGTTTAAATAAAGTACTTCATACCTATATATTATCCAGTTTTAATAAAGTACTTCATACCTATATATTATCTAGTTTTAATAAAGTATTTCATACCTATATATTATCCAGTTTTAATAAAGTACTTCATACCTATATATTTTCTAGTTTTAATAAAGTACTTCATACCTATATATTATCTAGTTTTAATAAAGTACTTCATACCTATATATTATCTAGTTTTAATAAAGTACTTCATACCAATATATTATCCAGTTTTAATAAAGTACTTCATACCTATATATTATCCAGTTTTAATAAAGTACTTCATACCTATATATTATCTAGTTTTAATAAAGTATTCATACCTATATATTATCTAGTTTTAATAAAGTACTTCATACCTATATATTATCCAGTTTTAATAAAGTACTTCATACCTATATATTATCTAGTTTTAATAAAGTACTTCATACCTATATATTATCTAGTTTTAATAAAGTACTTCATACCTATATATTATCTAGTTTTAATAAAGTACTTCATACCTATATATTATCCAGTTTTAATAAAGTACTTCATACCTATATATTATCTAGTTTTAATAAAGTACTTCATACCTATATATTATCTAGTTTTAATAAAGTACTTCATACCAATATATTATCCAGTTTTAATAAAGTACTTCATACCTATATATTATCCAGTTTTAATAAAGTACTTCATACCTATATATTATCTAGTTTTAATCAAGTACTTCATACCTATATATTATCTAGTTTTAATAAAGTACTTCATACCTATATATTATCCAGTTTTAATAAAGTACTTCATACCTATATATTATCAAGTTTTAATAAAGTACTTCATACCTATATATTATCTAGTTTTAATAAAGTACTTCATACCTATATATTATCTAGTTTATTAAAGTATTTCATACCTATATATTATCTAGTTTTAATAAAGTACTTCATACCTATATATTATCTTGTTTTAATGGAGTATTTCATACCTATATATTATCTAGTTTTAATAAAGTACTTCATACCTATATATTATCTAGTTTTAATAAAGTACTTCATACCTATATATTATCTAGTTTTAATAAAGTATTTCATACCTATATATTATCAAGTTTTAATAAAGTATTTCATACCTATATATTATCAAGTTTTAATGGAGTATTTCATACCTATATATTATCCAGTTTAAATAAAGTACTTCATACCTATATATTATCTAGTTTTAATAAAGTATTCCATACCTATATATTATCTAGTTTTAATAAAGTACTCCATACCTATATATTATCTAGTTTTAATAAAGTACTTCATACCTATATATTATCTACTTTTAATAAAGTATTTCATACCTATATATTATCCAGTTTTAATCAAGTACTTCGTACCTATATCTTATCTAGTTTTAATGGTGTATTTCATACCCATATATTATCTAGTTTTAATAAAGTACTTCATACCTATATATTATCTAGTTTTAATAAAGTACTTCATACCTATATATTATCCAGTTTTAATCAAGTACTTCGTACCTATATATTATCTAGTTTTAATGGAGTATTTCATACCTATATATTATCTAGTTTTAATAAAGTACTTCATACCTATATATTATCCAGTTTTAATCAAGTACTTCGTACCTATATATTATCTAGTTTTAATGGAGTATTTCATACCTATATATTATCTAGTTTTAATAAAGTATTTCATACCTATATATTATCTAGTTTTAATAAAGTACTTCATACCGATATATTATCCAGTTTTAATAAAGTACTTCATACCTATATATTCTCTAGTTTTAATGGAGTATTTCATACATATATATTATCTAGTTTTAATAATGGAGTATTTCATACCTATATATTATCTAGTTTTAATTGAGTATTTCATACCTATATATTATCCAGTTTTAATAAAGTACTTCATACCTATATATTATCTAGTTTTAATAAAGTACTTCATACCTATATTTTATCTAGTTTTAATAAAGTACTTCATACCTATATATTATTTAGTTTTAATAAAGTACTTCATACCTATATATTATCCAGTTTTAATAAAGTACTTCATACCTATATATTATCTAGTTTTAATAAAGTACTTCATACCTATATATTATCTAGTTTTAATAAAGTACTTCATACCTATATATTATCTAGTTTTAATAAAGTATTTCATACCTATATAGTATCTAGTTTTAATGGAGTATTTCATACCTATATATTATCCAGTTTTAATAAAGTACTTCATACCTATATATTATCTAGTTTTAATAAAGTATATCATACCTATATATTATCTAGTTTTAATAAAGTACTTCATACCTATATATTATCCAGTTTTAATAAAGTACTTCGTACCTATATATTATCTAGTTTTAACGGTGTATTTCATACCTATATATTATCTAGTTTTAATAAAGTACTTCATACCTATATATTATCTAGTTTTAATAAAGTACTTCATACCTATATATTATCTAGTTTTAATAAAGTATTTCATACCTATATATTATCTAGTTTTAATAAAGTACTTCATACCTATATATTATCTAGTTTTAATAAAGTACTTTATAATTATATATTATCTAGTTTTAATAAAGTACTTCATACCTATGTATTATCTAGTTTTAATAAAGTACTTCATACCTATATATTATCTAGTTTTAATAAAGTACTTCATACCTATATATTATCTAGTTTTAATAAAGTACTTCATACCTATATATTATCTAGTTTTAATAAAGTACTTCATACCTATATATTATCTAGTTTTAATAAAGTACTTCATACCTATATATTATCTAGTTTATTAAAGTACTTCATACCTATATATTATCTAATTTTAATAAAGTACTTCATACCTATATATTATCTCGTTTTAATAAAGTACTTCATACCTATATATTATCTAGTGTATGAAAGTACTTCATACCTATATATGATCTAGTGTTAATAAAGTACTTCATACCTATATATTATCTAGTTTATTAAAGTATTTCATACCTATATATTATCAAGTTTTAATAAAGTACTTACTACCTATATATTATCTAGTTTTAATGGAGTATTTCATACCTATATATTGTCGAGTTTTAATAAAGTACTTCATACCTATATATTATTTAGTTTTAATAAAGTACTTCAAACCTATATATTATCTAGTTTATTAAAGTACTTCATACCTATATATTATCAAGTTTTAATAAAGTACTTCATACCTATATATTATCTAGTTTTAATGGAGTATTTCATACCTATATATTATCCAGTTTTAATAAAGTACTTCATACCTATATATTATCTAGTTTTAATAAAGTATTTCATACCTATATATTATCTAGTTTTAATAAAGTACTCCATACCTATATATTATCTAGTTTTAATAAAGTACTTCATACCTATATATTATCTACTTTTAATAAAGTACTTCATACCTATATATTATCCAGTTTTAATCAAGTACTTCGTACCTATATATTATCTAGTTTTAATGGTGTATTTCATACCTATATATTATCTAGTTTTAATAAAGTACTTCATACCTATATATTATCTAGTTTTAATAAAGTACTTCATACCTATATATTATCCAGTTTTAATAAAGTACTTCATACCTATATATTATCCAGTTTTAATAAAGTATTTCATACCTATATATTATCTAGTTTTAATAAAGTACTTCATACCTATATATTATCTAGTTTTAATGGAGTATTTCATACTTATATATTATCTAGTTTTAATAAAGTACTTCATACCTATATATTATCTAGTTTTAATGGAGTATTTTATACCTATATATTATCTAGTTTTAATAAAGTATTTCATACCTATATATTATCTAGTTTTAATAAAGTACTTCATACCTATATATTATCCAGTTTTAATAAAGTACTTCATACCTATATATTCTCTAGTTTTAATGGAGTATTTCATACCTTTATATTATCTAGTTTTAATAATGGAGTATTTCATACCTATATATTATCTAGTTTTAATTGAGTATTTCATACCTATATATTATCCAGTTTTAATAAAGTACTTCATACCTATATGTTATCTAGTTTTAATAAAGTACTTCATACCTATATATTATCTAGTTTTAATAAAGTACTTCATACCTATATATTATTTAGTTTTAATAAAGTACTTCATACCTATATATTATCCAGTTTTAATAAAGTACTTCATACCTATATATTATCTAGTTTTAATAAAGTACTTCATACCTATATATTATCCAGTTTTAATAAAGTACTTCATACCTATATATTATCTAGTTTTAATAAAGTACTTCATACCTATATATTATCCAGTTTTAAGAACGTACTTCATACCTATATATTATCTAGTTTTAATAAAGTACTTCATGCCTATATATTATCTAGTTTTAATAAAGTACTTCATACCTATATATTATCTAGTTTTAATAAAGTACTTCATACCTATATATTATCTAGTTTTAATAAAGTACTTCATACCTATATATTATCTAGTTTAATAAAGTACTACATACCTATATATTATCTAGTTTTAATAAAGTACTTCATACCTATATATTATCTAGTTTTAATAAAGTACTTCATACCTATATATTATCTAGTTTAATAAAGTACTACATACCTATATATTATCTAGTTTTAATAAAGTACTTCATACCTATATATTATCTAGTTTTAATAAAGTACTTCATACCTATATATTATCTAGTTTTAATAAAGTACTTCATACCTATATATTATCTAGTTTAATAAAGTACTACATACCTATATATTATCTAGTTTTAATAAAGTACTTCATACCTATATATTATCTAGTTTTAATAAAGTACTTCATACCTATATATTATCTAGTTTAATAAAGTACTACATACCTATATATTATCTAGTTTTAATAAAGTACTTCATACCTATATATTATCTAGTTTTAATAAAGTACTTCATACCTATATATTATCTAGTTTTAATAAAGTACTTCATACCTATATATTATCTAGTTTTAATAAAGTACTTCATACCTATATATTATCTAGTTTTAATGGAGTATTTCATACCTATATATTATCCAGTTTTAATAAAGTACTTCATACCTATATATTATCTAGTTTTAATAAAGTATATCATACCTATATATTATCTAGTTTTAATAAAGTACTTCATACCTATATATTATCCAGTTTTAATAAAGTACTTCATACCTATATATTATCTAGTTTTAATAAAGTATTTCATACCTATATATTATCTAGTTTTAATAAAGTACTTCATACCTATATATTATCTAGTTTTAATAAAGTACTTCATACCTATATATTATCTAGTTTTAATAAAGTACTTCATACCTATATATTATCTAGTTTTAATAAAGTACTTCATACCTATATATTATCTAGTTTTAATAAAGTACTTCATACCTATATATTATCTAGTTTTAATAAAGTACTTCATACCTATATATTATCAAGTTTTAATAAAGTACTTCATACCTATATATTATCTAGTTTTAATAAAGTACTTTATACCTATATATTATCTAGTTTTAATAAAGTACTTCATACCTATATATTATCTAGTTTTAATAAAGTACTTCATACCTATATATTATCTAGTTTTAATAAAGTACTTCATACCTATATATTATCAAGGTTTAATAAAGTACTTCATACCTATATATTATCTAGTTTTAATAAAGTACTTCATACCTATATATTATCCAGTTTTAATAAAGTACTTCATACCTATATATTATCTAGTTTTAATAAAGTACTTCATACCTATATATTATCTAGTTTTAATAAAGTACTTCATACCTATATATTATCTAGTGTGTTTGTTAATTTTGTCACTGAAAACCGTTTACTTGCGATCATTGCGATTAATGATGTCGCGTCAGCGTCTCAACGAAAAACTGAGCATTTCTGAAGAGGTGGAGCTCATCGACATCAAAGTGAAGAAACTCAAACTGGCCGCTGCGAGCAAAAAGGATGGAATCCAACAGCAGCAAAAAATCTCAAGGAAAAAGACGACCTCGCATGTAAATGAACGGAAACACTAATCGCAAACGAAAGCGCCAATACGTGCACAATTGCGTTAATAAAGCGCTCACACAATGGTTTCCCCAAGCATGAGCTCATGGACCTCCCGTCACTGATCACGTCATTAGGCAGAAAGCATCACAACTGGTCATAAATCTTGAAGCTGATTTAGAACTGAGCAATGGCTGGATCATGCGCTGGAAGCAGGCCAATAACGTTTCGTTCAAAAAATTTCACGACTAATCAACGTCAGCAGATCACGCATTGATGACAAATGTTTTGCTGCAAATTTTTCCTGGATATGACCCAAAAGATGTTTGGAACTGTGATGAAACAAAACTTTTCTATAAAGCCATGCCATCTGGATTTTTGCGATTTGTCGACGACGAACTGTCAAATGAGACAAAAGTTACCAAAGACAGATGCTCTATGCTTCAATTCACAAAAATGGACGGCAGTGAAAAGCAAGCTGTAGTTGTTGGCAAGCTGGTAAAACCACACTGCTTTAAAAATATCAAACTCTGCAGTGTTCTTACTTCGGTAATCGTAAACCTGGATTACTAGTCAGCTGTTTACTGACGTTATGAAAATGCTTTATCGAAAAATGTTTGCTCAAAATCGAAAGATTATTCTATTTTTGGGAACTGCAATTTGTCATAACAACGGCGACAGTGCACATATAGCATATAAACCTTAAACATGTATTTCTAAAAAAAATAGAATACAATGACTAAATTATTCATGGTAGTTAAGGAAGATCATTATATAAAAAGGAATTACCGTATATATTCACACTTTTTAATATATACGTAAGCATGTATATGTATGAACAGTACATAGGGTCCGAGCAAAGCCGGGCGGAACTGCTAGTATATATATATATATATATATATATATATATATATATATATATATATATACATACATATATATATATAAATGTGAAAGTGTGTGTGTGTGTGTGTGAGTCTGTGTATATTTCCCTACACAATAACTCTGTCAATTTTTAGTATACAGACTCGAAATTTGATATACAGGGTACTGAGATTTGGGAAAATCTATGTGATCTGGTTTCGGCCAGAAATTTGGCTATTAAGGGGTAAAAGTTCAACAATTTGACCTTTGAGAACTCTACCAAACTCCTTCGACAATTTTGGGCCTAAACACTTGAAATTTTAGATATAGGTACGTGGACATAGATCTAACTTAATAACTTGATTTGAGCCCAAAACAATAAATGTTAAGGGGTTATAATAGGGGTAAAATTTTAAAAAATTGACCTTTTTTTTTTGCTAGCACCCATGCTATTATATATATATATATATATATATATATATATATATATATATATATATATATATATATAAGTGAAAGTGTCTGTGAGTGTATGTGTGTGTCTGTCTGCGTACAGTTCCCTACACAATATATCTGTGAAATTTCAGTCTACAGACTCGAAATTTGATATACAGGGTACTGAGATTTGGGAAAATCTTTGTAATCGATTTTCGACCAGAAATTTGGCGGTTAAGGGGTCAAAATTCAACGATTTGACCTTTGAAAACTCTACCAAACTTCTCCGATGATTTTGCATATAAACACTTGAAATTTTAATATAAGTTCCTTGGACATGGATCTAACTTAATAACTTGATTTGAGCCCAAAATGTTAAGGGATCATAATAGGGGTCGAATTAAAAAAAATTAACCGCTTTTTTTTTTTTTGCTTAACATACACCTCTAAACACCCGGGCAACGCCGGGATGAAATGCTAGTATATCATAAAAGTGAAAGTGTCTATCTGTCTGTCTGTGTTTGTCTGTCTGTGTACATTTCCCTGCACAATAACTCTGTCAAATTTCAGTCTACATACTCGAAATTTGATATACAGGGTACTAAGATTCGGGAAAATATTTGTAATGTGTTTTCGGCCAGAAATTTGGCTGTACAGTGGTCATTGTTCAACGATTTGACCTTTAAGAACTCTACCAAACTTCTCCGACAATTTTGGGTATAAACACTTGAAATTTTAGATATAGGTTCCTTGGACATAGATCTAATTTAATAACTTGATTTGAGCCCCAAGCAGTAAGTGTTCAGGGGTCACAATAGGGGTCAAAGTTAAAAAAAAATGGCCTCTGCGGTCTCTACCAAATTACATAGACAATTTCTGGTTTAAACTTTTGAAATTTTACATAAAACGTATTCAGAGATAGGGAAAGCTTTTTAATCGGTTTTGGTCGAAAATTTGAGCTACCAATATATAAAAATATGTATGTATGTATGTATGTATGTATGTATGTTTGCATGTCAGCCTAAAACTTTCGACAGAGGTGACGAATTTTCACAAGATCAATATCGTTTTGAAGCACTTCCTTTCAGACGACAAATATCGAATATATTGGCTAAAGACATTAATTTCTTCACCATCAACTGGGCACTTTTCTACAGGGAGGGGTCGCTTTTTTCGCCGATATTTTCGAAAGTCATCGTCTCTTTTCGATTGTCTAGCCTTAGTTTTAACCTACGTCACTTTCGGTTTGACGGTGGTCGTAACAGCAAAGACGTCACGTTTTGTTTCCCGTTCTTTTCCTCCTTCACGGTACGAGTTCGAGCCTGCCTTCTTACTACCAGTTTTGTTTTTGCTATATACACACGTCCAAACACCCGGGCCGCCGGGCACGTACGCCAGTATATATATATATATATATATATATATATATATATATATATATATATATATATATGTATGTAGACAAATTTACATAGTTGTTACACTTGACATGCTAATGTTTCGGACAATTGATCGGTCAAGATCACACGTTCTTATCAGACGACTTAATAAAATTTGTATTCTACTGAAGAAATCCGGTTCTTGAATGAAAAATGAGAGAAATATTTTGTTTAAAAGTAATACGTAATACGTTTATATTTAGGGGGAAGTGGGACAGTTTAAGTGACATTTAAAACCCCAGGCATTGAAATCGAACTCCAAAAAAGGCGAAAAGAAGAGAAGGAAGAAATAGGTCAATGTAAGTGGAGAGGAGAAGGGTTAATTAAAGCATCATAAAACAGAGAGGGAAGGTAAACGCAAATGAATTATTTATAAAGGAAGAAGGTGAGGGGTCAAGACAAGAAATTTGTTCTGAAAAAAAATTGAACAAAAGATACTTGTAAATAATAGAGAGGCATATACTCAAGGAGGATATGTAGAATCTAATGCAGTACATACACATACATAGATATATACATATATGCAATACATCCAGGCATATATACACACATACATATATGCACATATGTATCTCTTTATATCTATCTATCTATCTCTCTCTCTCTCTCTCTCTCTCTCTCTCTCTCTCTCTCTCTCTATATATATATATATATATATATATATATATATATATATATATATATATATATATATGTATGTATATATATTACAAGACATGAAAAATCAGTGCATAATTTGTTTGCTAATTTTCATTACTTGTGATAATTTTAATTGTTACCACGATAAAATTTAAAATTAAAATAATTATAAAAATAACAGCAATGATAACAAATGATGATAATGATAAAACCATAGAAAATAATAATAATAATAATAATAATAATAATTACAATAATATTAAGAAAATAACATAAATTAGAATGAAAAACATAACGCAAAAATGAAAAAATAATACAATAAAAATAAAAATGATAATAAAATATGTACATAATAATAACTGAAATGATGTATAATTAAAAAATAAAAATTAAATAATGATTAAAATAACTAGTAGATTCATAGTGAAAGTTAATAAAAATGATGAATATTTGAAAAGCATATCAAATGCAAAATAGAAAATCGGTTAGAATATAAAAATAATCTATATATATAAAAGCGAAAATGTGTGTATGTATGTATGTGTGTTTGTGTGTCCGCTAAAAACTTTCGACAGACACGACGAAAATTCACAAAATCGATATCATATTGAAGCTCCATCCTTCGCTCGAAAAATATCGAAAAATTGGCCAAAAGCGTTCATTTTTTCATCCCGAAATCGACAATTTTCGACAGGGGAGGGTCAACGAAAACGGACCTCTCGTGACGACGACCGGTTCTACGTATGCGTCAGATGACGTCATGACCTGATTTAGTTTAAATAGTTGGAGAACTGACTAAATTTCATGTATGTCGCGTTAGCTTAATTGGTTAGCGCGTTGGTTCATTATGTAAACGTTTTGGGTTCGAATCGTGGTGTGAGACGTCATTTTTTTTCGATTTTTTAAATTTAAATATTGAACCAGTGTTATTTAAGCCATTTTTCACGTAACATTCGTTTTTCTGTTTTTTTTTTTTTTACTTCGCTTATTCTTAGGTTTTCATTAACACCCCCTACCGACCACACACACCCAGAAACACCCGGGTACCCACCGATTTTTTAAATTTTAATAGCGAAACAGGCTTATATAAGCCATTTTTCACGTGTTTTTTTTTGGGGGGGGGATTAAGGTTCGTTTTTCCGTTTTCTTTTTTGTTTTTTCGATTTTACATTTAACATCGTTCGTTTGCCTTACGTTAGTTTTTTTTGTGTTTTTTACAATGTTTTGATTACCCCCCTCCGGGTACCCCCCGCTTCGCTTTTATGTTTTCTTTTTTTACTTCGCTTATTCTTAGGTTTTCATTAACACCCCCACCCCTCCAAACACTCGGGCAACGTCGGGTACCCCCCCCGCTAGTTATATTATAAAATAAGAATAGATGAGGTTATAGGTAGAAAGTTATAAATGGGCGAGTTACTTATGCAACAAAGTCAACCCAGCTTATTGCATGTAAAGAACATACAATTTGGTCCTCTATACAGATCATAGTAATCTTCTATAATATAAATCTTACCCCTCTGTTTAAATGTATGCATGTATGTTTGTTTGTATGTCTGCCTAAAACGTTCGACAGAAGTGACAGATTCTCACGAGATCGGTATCATTTTGAAGCTCGACCCTTCGGACGACAAATATCGAAAGATTGGCCATAAAACATTAATTCCTTCACCCTCGGCACTTTTCTACAGATAGGGGTCGCTTTTTTCACCGATATTTTCGAATGTCATCGTCTCTTTTCGATTTTCTAGCCTTAATTTTAATCTACGCCACTTCCTGTTTGGGGATGAGCGCAACAGCTAACGCGCCATGTTTGTTTTTGTTTTTGTTTTTTTCACTTTCTTTTCCTCCTTCGCGGCACGGGTTCGAACCTGTCTGCCTACTAAAACTTTTTTTTTGCTCAACACACACCTGGGTACCCAGGCTAATGTAAAATAAAAAATAAAAATAGTCCAAATAAATTTCATAAAAGCGAATATATATATAAATATATATATATATATATATATATATATATATATATATATATATATATATATATATATATGTGTGTGCGCATAAGTATGTGTGTATATGTGTCTGGATGTTCGTTTATGTATGTATATATCCATGTATGTGTATATACTGCATTAGATTCTAAATATACTCATTGAGTATGGTACCGTATATGTCTCTGTATTATTTACAAGTCTTTTCTGTTCAATCTTTTTCAGAACAATTTTTTTGCTTTGCCACCCCCTTCTTCTTTTATAGATAGTCATTTGCGTTTACTCTCCCTCCCTCCCTTTTTTATGATGCCGTAATCAATCCTTCTCCTTTCCACTTACACGAATCCCCTTTTCCTGCTTTCGATTTCAATTTCTGGAGTTTTTAATATTACTTAATACCCCTTCTTCTTTCTAAATATTAACGGATTATTTTTAAACAAAATATTTCTCTTATTTTTCATTTAAGAACCGGACTCCTTCAGTGGAATACACATTTTATTAAGTCACCTGCCGAGGACTTGTAATGTTGACCGATCACTTGCCCGAAACATTAGCATGTCCAGTGTAGGGACTATGTAAATTTGTCTATATCAATACAAATATATCTTGCTCTTTTTCATTGAGCACTCCTAATAACTTTGTTAAATTCACGAATTTTCCGTCCTGAAAACCTTCAACTTTATATATATATATATATATATATATATATATATATATATATATATATGTATATAGTAAGTTATAAAATATATATGGTGATCAAGTTTTTTAACTTACTACCTAGCTCTACCTATGTATTGAGCACTGTTGAAGTAAATATTAAAGTTTACGCACAAATCTATACTTTCGTATATTAATTTATGTGGTTAAATGAAGTAGTCATATATATATATATATATATATATATATATATGTATGTATATATACTCTCTCTCTCTCACACACACACACACACACACACACACACACATATATATATATATATATATATATATATATATATATCCGCTGACCATCCGCTCTCTTGGTGACGTGTATTATCAAGCAATTATCATCTAAGTACTGAGCAAACTTAACATTGCTTAACTTCGCTAATCCACCAGTAGTATTTAAATTTGTATATATGAATAAAAATATATCTTGCTCTTTTTTATGGAATTCTATTTATAACTTTGTTAAATTCACGAATTTTCCGTCCTGAATACCTGCAACTTGATATATATATATATATATATATATATATATATATATATATATATATATATATATATATATATATATATATATATATATATATATATATCTTCTATACTCCTATAAATTCGGTTTTCTTTTGTGTGTATCGATATTTATATTAGAACCCTTCTTTTCTATTTATTTAAAAAGAAAATACAATTTTGTTATATGTTGGTTATGGAATTGCATTCACTAGCAAACGATCTAGCTAATTTGCAAATTCTTTTAAACATTCATTTTTAATTAATTCCTTAGTTGCTTCGGGGTTTTAATGGGATAATCATATTTAGTTAACTATTACCTGTAATTATATTCATGCAGATATTCTACATGATTTATACTTGAATAATATTTGCAAAAAAAGTTTATAGTAAACACAAAATTGTTTCCATATATATTTATGTATATGTATATATTTTTTGTTAAGCAAATCTATCTATCTATCTATCTATCTATCTATCTATCTATCTATTATATCTATAAAAGTGAACGTCTCTGTGTGTCTGTCTGTGTGTCTGTCTGTGTACATTTCCCTACACAATAACTCGAATTTTGATATACAGGGTACTGAGATTTGGGAATATTTATGTGATCGGTTTTCGGCCAGCAATTTGGCTGTTAAAGGGGTCAAAGTTCAACGATTTGACCTTTAAGAACTCTACCAAACTCCTCCGACAATTTTGGGTCTAAACACTTGAAATTTTAGATATAGGTTCCTTGGACATAGATCTAAGTTAATAACTCGATTAGAGCCCTAAACAATAAATGTTAAGGGGTCATAATAAGGGTCAAAGTTTTAAAAAATTGACCTTTTTTTTTTTGGTCTTTTTTTGCTCAGCATGCATCTCACACCCGGGCAACGCCGGGCTTAAATGCTAGTATATATATATATATATATATATATATATATATATATACACGTCATTATGAGAGCAGATGGTCAGCGGATATATATATATATATATATATATATATATATATATATATATATATATATATATATATATATATATATCCGTTGACCATCTGCTCTGATAATGACGTGTATTGTCAAGCGGTTACCATCTAAGTACTGAGCAAACTCAACGTTGCCGAACTTCGCTGATCACCAGCATTATATTTTTAAAGTCATTTAGCCGTTAAAGGTTACAAGTAGGTTTTACTTATCAACATGATTTTATATTAATAAGTTTTGGTGGTCGGTATAATTGATCCATTGTTATTTAAATGGTGAGGTCATTTGCTTTCTCGGTATTGTTATAAACGAATTCCAATGTAACATTATACGTAGGAATTTTTCTGTTTTTTGTTATTTATTTAAAAGCTCTGACCTCTTTATGTGTACGTAATTGTTGGATCGTATAACTGAAATATCCAATCGTATTATTGAGATAGCCATGAACTATTGTTTTTTAACAGTAAGTCTCCAGAATAGGTAAAGGAGTGTGCCAACATAAAGGACGTAGGAAGAAACAACTTGAAAATAGATGAAGAATACTACTGCAAAACGCGATAAGGTTGATCATATTTTACATAATGTGATATCAAACTAGTTTACTTTTTGATTTGAATTTCAGTTGAAGTCTAGATTTTATATATTCGCCTTTTTATTATTTAATTTCATAAGCTTAAGAAATTGAATTTATTGTGTTTTATATTCAATTTTCTTTGTAATTTTCGTACAATGTGTACCTTCAGATATTTCGTCTCTAGCATTTTTCAACTCGTAATGTTGTTTGAATACTGACTGCTGTCTTTATCATTCTGGCGTGTTGAAGCACTATGGCTGGGAAAACTCACCCTCTGCTTGAAAGCTTGTTGTTTTAATCTCAATCGATCACCTCTTAAACAGATATTGAATTATACAGAAAATCAATATTCGATTAATATTTTATGACAATTTCGCCATGTGATTTACTTATTCATGCGTAACTGCAAAACAGTTTTATTTTATCTTCCATTTATATTTTTTGTAGCGATGCCATCATTGTAGAAGGATTACTAATAACGAGAATAAGACAATAGAAAAAAACGACAAAGACTATCCACATATAATTTAATGTCAATTTTATTGATAAACTTTAGGGGACAATCAAAAGTAATGTGTTAGTAGATAATTACAGTTCAAAGTGTTATAGAACGTTCTAGTGAAAAAAAAAATGGTATTTTGTTTGTAAGAAGTTGAGTAGTCATGTTTGTTTCGGCTGATCTTATTTTCATTTGATGATGAATTTGTACGTGACAGTGTGTCTTAACTGAGTAGGTTTTATATAGTGAAATGAAAAAGGTGGGCTATTCTTTTCATTGTTTTGATTGTTGCGTATATATCCGACATAGTTAGACACAGTTAATCAACCGAGAACCAAATTACTCTATATAAAAGCATATAAGATATCAACAGAGAGTCAAAATAATGAAAAGAATATGCTGTTGTCCTAGTTCTACTTATAACAGAAGCATTGTTTTATGATTTATTCAACATTTATACACAAGATAACATCAGACATGTTTACTACGGTATGTTGTTAGTATTGGAGTCTTATTACCGTGTTCGTGTGTTCCTACGCCAAAGGTTATCATTTTTGCGCGTAGGAAAGTAGTTCTATGATATCGCTACATATATGTGTATTAACCTATCTTTTGTCAATGAGATTGTGTGTGAACAACAAAGCAAGCGAATTCCTGGTACAAACGCAACATGTTCACTTGCAGCACTGTCAACTACGAACAGTCATTAATTATTCAACTCTACAATTGTATATAAATTGCTTTTTTAATTTATTTTAACAATGTTATCAATTAGTCTTTAAGTTTAAGTAAGTTTTACTTAAATACATCATTAAAAAATATAATAATTAAATCCAATTTCTAAAAATATAAAAATATCCTCTTTACCTGCTGGCATATAATTAACTGTTTTGCCCCCTTCCCTACTGGCATATAATCACACGTTTTGCCCCCCCCCCCCTTCGCTGGCATATGATTACCTGTCCCCCCCCCCGCTGGCATATAATTACCTGTTTTGCCACCCCGCCTACTGCTAGCATATTACAATCTGTTAAAACCTCTAAAATTTCTGTATTTCCCCGCCCAAAAGTTGCTCCTGCCCAAATGTGAAAAAAATTCTTCATCTTTCGGCAAATAAGATAATTTTTAGACCAGTTTTATAACGTAAGTATATTGCCTAATACTTTATTCTGTAAATGTCAGCAGGTTCATGAGACTAAGTGCACCGGCCTTCTCTTTTCGACGGCCACTAAAAACTAAAGTTGTTCTGAATTAATCAGCAAGACAAAAATGATACCACTTTTAATGGACAAATATATTCTCTTGTTCTTAATGATTTTGTGACTAAAATAAAAATTATTCTACGGACACGCAGACGATTTATTAACAAATTGAGGAGAAGAAAAGAAAGAAAGAGAGAGAGAGAAAGAAAAGAGACAAAGAAAGAGAGAGCGAGAAAGGGATAAAAATGAGAAAAAGAGTGGATACAGTTATATTTTTAAGTAAAACTTATCCCGTATTTTTTTTGCTCCAATGATTTTTTTGGATTTTTACATTAAGACTTACATCGTGTATGACAACTATAGCACATCAAGTTATTTAATCGATAAAGTAATTCACTGCTTCCTGTTACAAATAAATGGCATGAACAATAGACTGAAAAAATTAATCAACGACAAGAGAACTCCCGAGTGAAAAAGGAGGCGGTAATTTTTGCTAACTCTTCATTGGCAAAATATATACCTAACACATATCTCTGCTTAAACTATTTTTAATTCTTCATTGGCTATGCTGACCCATTTACAGTAGAACAAAAAATATTGATTTCGATAAAATCTATTCTTGACATAAGTACAAGGATGACTTGCAGATTAATCCGGACGATAGTTTGGAATGTAAAGATAAAACTGCACCAAAATATTCAAATTAACTATTTATATATTTAACTCATTTATTACAAAAATATTTGTAATGCGTCCTTGATAATTTGCTTAAGATTAAAAATACTATATTACTTTCAGATTTCACACTTAAAACAAATAACTTAAGAGAAAGAAAAGGATACATTACTAGAACTTTACACTGAAGATTACAAAGATTTTGTTCATGGCACTTTATTTGTTTGGATGTTTTTAAATTATATTTTCCATTTCTAAAAGTAATTAAGACTTCTGATATTTTAAAATGAGACAAATTCCTCAATCCATTTTACAAAAAATGTGACTGACAGACGGATAAAATCATTATCTATTTAAGACATATCATCGCTTTTAAGCTGGCTGAAAAAAAGGTCACCAAAATTCCACACTTGCTTCTCTAGAAACATGGATAAATTAGCTGTAATTATTCGGTGAGTGTTTTAGATATATTTTCGTATCGATGTTTATTTTTATCTTAGCTAGACCGTTTGTTTTTTTTATTAAATTATTTTTACGTAAATTCTATTTCAATCGTGTAAATTATTTAGAAGGAAATTTGTTTCAACACCGAACACAACCAAGTTAATTTTATTTAACCGCTGGTTTAGTAAAAAATAACATGGCATTACGATCACTAAGTTAATCCAAGTTTTATCGCACAGATAATATGCTAAAATTAAATCTATAACTACAAAAATAGTTTTCTTTTTTTTCACTGTTATATTTGAATGACTACAAAATTAGATTTTGCAAAGATTCCCGGTTAACGTCGAATATGAGCAGCTACTTAGTATTATATATTTATTCTGATACGATAGAGAATTATAGAGAAAGTGATGATTCGAAGATATTAATGATTTTCGAGTTTTGCACTATCGAAATAAATATTGATCAACATTCGTTATTATGCAATACGGACAACATGATAGTTCACTTTCCTCTGAAAAGTCTGGGTCTGGTGTTGCCATACACCCCAACAAAAATGTAGCACTCAAATTTTTTGTTTAAATTCAGAGCACATTTTAAAATAAACAGCATTTGTTATATCTTAAAAAGACTTACGGATGACTATGCAGTATTATATTTATTGTTGTTAGATATTAGGGTCTTTTGATTTTTCATTGATTATCTTATCTGAAGTAGACACCTGCAGTGATCTATACAACACAATACAAACTCAATATAATATGCGTTAAACCAACAGGTGGTATGACGCATTTTGATTCTGGATAAGGACATCATAAACAGCAATAATAAAACAAACAGCAACAACAATAATAAACACAATTAGAGAAGAATTGCGCATCGATAGGGAGGCATGCTGTTTTAAATTGTAAATTGACAGCCCAGTCGATGTTGGGCACATTTTTTTTAGAAAGTCAAGGACGATATCTAAAACAAATCAAATAACAAAACAAACAAAAAGGTTCTCCTTTGGACATTTCTTTTTTTTTTTTTTTTTTTTTTGTGACTATTAATATACAAGCTGTTGAGGAAAATCGATGAAATAAATTGGGTATTATGCTCGAGTTTTAGTGCCGGCAAAAATATCAGTTTCCTACTTGAAAATTCAAGTATTGTTAATATTTTTTAGAATCAAAATCATGTAATGGATTATTTTTAAAATCAAAATTTGAATAAGGATTCAAAACATAAAAATTAGTATCATCATATCTTGATTCACATCTTCGTTAGAGGACATAGATGTGGTGCAATTCTTTTCCATTTTAGAGCGGATGATATATATATATATATATATATATATATATATATATATGTGTGTGTGTGTGTGTGTGTGTGTGTGAGTGATCAAATATTCACTGTTTAAGCCCAACAGATGTTATTTTATAATTTCAGAGCATTTATCAATAAACAACAGAAGAATCTGATTAAAACCTCGATATTTTTATTTCCTGGCTAAAACAATTTGTTGTAACTGTTCGGCAAGTATTTTAGATATATTTTTGCATCGATTTTTTTTAGGCCGTTTGTTTATTACTAAATTATTTTCACACAAATTCTGTTTTAGTCATGTAAATTATTTAGAGGTAACTGTGTTACAACAATGACTACAACCAACTTAATAGAATTTATTTCTTATTGTCAAAACAATCAAGATCTCCAAAAGTTTCTTTGATCTGCAAAGACAATGTTTCTAAATAGTCACTAAAATATCTCATAAAAATCAAAATCTTACTTAAAAAATTCTTTTAGATTAAAAAAAAATATCAAATATTATTTGGCATAAAACAATCTTGTCTTATTTTTATGTTTATTTGTTTATTTTTCTGAGCCATTTAAAGAATTAGACAATTATAAGTTGCTTACTTTCAGCTGGAAGTAGAACGATAGAACTTTTAATGCTATTTTTACGCACTTTAATTTTGAATGATCAAATAAAGAAAGGTAAAAAATTTCTGACATTGATAATTCCAAACTGGTGGTTACTTTGTCCTTTCACTGTGATTATGTGGCACACATGCAGACAGCTCCCCCCCACACACACACATATTAACTGTCATTATCATATTTTATTAGAATTTAATTTCTGGGTTTTTTTTTTCAGATGATTTCTTTACAATCCTGTACTGGTAAGTTCATTCGCCATTTCCTTAAAAAAAATATATGTAGAAGTCCTTTATCCTTCTCTCCTTTTTACGTAAAGTCGGCCAATATCATCTTCAAGTGCGGCACATTATGTTTCGTGGCTAGTTTCCTAGTCTTCTAGTAAAGATGCCCGAATCTGTTTTGTCCAGGCTATGAATGGTTCAGAATAACTTACTAGGAATATTCCTCACATGTTTATTTCTCTCATCAGGTTTTTACTAAAAAAAAAAGATTTCTAAGAGTCTTGTTATTCTTTTTATACATTCATTTCCAATCTATTACACAAGAAATTCTCACACAAGTCGCCATTAGTAATTTTTCATTGATAATAACAGTTGATGTTCCATTAAGTTTGATTGACAACATGTCTTCACAGAATTCTAGTACCTTCTGCCATATGTGAAAATCGTTGCAAATTATTTTGCGTTTTAGCAAACTCTACTTGCCATTTTTTTTCTCGCAACTAACGATCATTGATATTTTCTGGATTTGGGTAGCAATAAGCCCACGCAAGTTCCTAGTACTCTTGACACTTTTCCATGATAGTTCACGACTGTTCTGTGTAGTAATACTGGTGCCATGAAATGGCTGTTATTTTCTTTTGTAGGGGGCAATTTCTTTCAATTTCAACTCGCTAATATTCTTTCAATGTTTTTGTTTTCTTTCTATTGCGACTTCAAGATGACTTGTTAACGTTTGCATTTAATGTGGGGTGGTTTCCGTAATCGAGGATGATCTTTAATATTACAGTTATTTTTATTATTGTTGTGTGTTATGTAATCTTAATCGTCTCTTTGATTCCAATCAGTGGCGTAGTATCAGTTTTTGCCGTCTAAGGCGGTCGGAATATTCCCCTCCCTGCTGGCATATGATTACCTGTTTTGCCCGCCCTTCACCTGCTGGCATATAATTAACTGTTTTGCCTCCTTCCCTACTGGCATATAATCATACGTTTTGCTCCCCCTCGCTGGCATATGATTACCTGTTTTGCCCCCCTCCGCTGGCATATGATTACCTGTTTTGCCACCCCGCCTACTGCTGGCATATTACAATCTGTTAAAACCTTTAAAATTCCAAAAGCCCTCAAAATATTTATTTTCATTTAATTAATGCTTACACAATTCCCTTTAGATTAATGTTTACATAATTCCCCTTTTTTGAATTTTAATTGAATTTAACAATTTCTTTTCAATAATTTGAATTGTGATAAGCATGTAAACATTAATCTGAAAGGTCGTTTGGTTGGTTGTTTTTGTTTTACGGCATATCAACCCTTTTCGGGTTATTTAATGCCGAATCCAAAGATTTTGAAGAAAATTTTTTTAATAGAATATAGTTGGAACCCTAACAGGTACTACCACCCCGGGTCAGAGTGGACCTGGGAGCAATGGTAATTAAAGGATGGCTCCACACTCCCCAAAGCCCGCAAGCTGGGGCCTCACCACTGGATATAGTTTGAGGTCATATCCAGGACCCCCATTGAGGAACTTTTACCCTCTGCAGGGGGCAGTCGGTGTATTCTAATGCCCCACCGACAGGGCCTAATCTGAAAGGAATTATGCAAACGTGAATATGAAACAAAAGAAACCAAATATTTTTTTCAAAACAAAAAAAGAAATTATGAAAAAATGTTAAATTAAATTAATTGGCTACACAAACAAAAACAATAATAAATTTTAATGAGAAGATTTGGACAGCTGAAAATGTTATGAAATTATAAAATCATTTTTATTTACTTTTTTGTTGTTGTTAAAGTACGAATTCTCACAAAAACATGGCTGTATCAAAGAGAGGATAGTCTGATGCAATTTTCTTTTCTTTTTCTTTATAATGTTATTATTAAGAGGTCGAGCCTCTTGAAGAGAAAAAAACGTCTTGTATCGACGCTTTTTGAAATCCTTGTGTAATCGCTTGGTTTAAGCACAGAACTTTAGAAATGGAAAGTCACACATTTTAGAAAACATTTTTTTTATGAATTTAAATGAGAATATTTGAAATTTGAATTTCTAAATTTAAATGAGAACAATTGAAAACATGAAAAGGTTAAGAAATGATAAAATCATTTTTATTTACTGTTTTTTATTGCTGTTATTTCCGAATTTTCAAAAAAAAACATGGACGTATCAAGGAGAGGGTAGTCCGATGTAGTTTTCTTTTCTTTTTCTGCATAATGTTATTATTAAGAGGTCGAGCCTCCCGAAGAGAAGTTATTGTTATTATTATTACTACTACTATCATTTTTATTGTTATTATTACTACTACTATTATTATTAATACTACTACTGCTATTATTGTTATTATTATTACTACTGTTATTATTATTGTTATTATTATTACAACTGTTATTATTATTACTATTATTATTACTATTATTATTATTATTACTACTGTTATTATTATTATTATTATTGTTATTATTACTACTATTATTGTTATTATTACTATTATTATTACTACTACTGTTATTATTATTATTGTTATTATTATTATTACACACACACACACAAACACACACACACATATATATATTAAAAAGTTTAACTCATGTCCAAGTAACCTACATCTAAAATTTCAAGTGTTTAGACCCAAAATGGGCAGAGGAATTTGGTAGAGTCTGCAAAGGACAATTTTCCCAACTTTGACCTCTTGGCAACCAAATTTTCGCCCAAAAACTGATTAAAAATCTTGCTGTATATCTGAATACCCTTTATGTAAAATTTCAAATCTTTAGACCCAAAATTGGCTGAATGGTTTGTTAGAGACTGCAAAGGTAAAATATTTTGAACTTTGACCCCTTGGCAACCAAAATATCGGCCTCAAAACGATTAAAACATTTGCTCTATCTCGGAATATTCTTTATGTAAAATTTCAAATGTTTAGCCTAGAAACTGACTTGGTAATTTTGTAGAGACCGCAGCGGTCAAATTTTGTGAAAACTTTACACAAATCTTGACCTCTTAACATTTATTGTTTAGAGCTCAAATCAAGTTAAAATGATTGATCCAGGTCTAAGTTACCTACATTTAAAATTTTAAGTGTTTAACCCAAAATTGGGGGAGGAATTTGGTAGAGGTTTCAAAAGTCAAATACTTAAACTTAAAACCTTGACAGCCAAATGTCTGGCCGAAAACCGATTAAAAAATTTGATCAAATCTCAATACCCCTTATGTCAAGTCTTGAGTCTGTCAACTGAAAATTGACAGAGTTATTTGATAGAGAAATGTACACACACAGTTTCACTTTCTAGATATACTAGCAGTTCAGCTCGGCTTTGCTCGGGCCCTATGTACTGTTCATAACTTGCCCTACGTGTGATTACACTTTATGTAAGATTTCAAATGTTTAGACCAAAAATTGTCCGAGTAATTTCCTAGAGACCGCAGAGGTAATTTTTTTAAAAAACTTGATCCCATCTTTGGGCTCTTAACAATTATTATTTTGGTCTCAAAATACAAAGTTTTTCACATGTCCAAGTTACTTACATCTAAAATTTCAAGTATTTAGACCCAAAATTGGTAGAGAAATTTTGTAGAATCTGCAAAGGTCAACTCTTAAAAAAAAATTAAAAAGCTTGCTTGCTGAATACCCATTATGCAAAATTTCAAATGTTTAGACCAGAAATTGGCTGATTAATTTGGTAATTTTCATTTTTATTGATATATAGATAGATAATTATTGATATATAGATAGATAATTATTGGTATTCCTTGGAATCAGAGTGACAATAATTTCTCCAGATTTCCAGTGTGCTCCACTTCTTTCGATAACCTTTGAAATGACTTTGCTTTAGTTATTGATTTTTCGCTCGCAGCAACTATTGATTTCCACGAATATTTGTGTACAAATAAGCTTCCTCAATCGTCTTTGCACTATTTCAGTGGCGGTCTGATTAGTGTCTCCCACCCTCGGCCTTTCCAAAATCCTTGACACTTCACAGTTATTTTGTGTGGTATCAGCCCAGACTGATGCCCTGTTTATATATATTTTATATTTCATTATTTATTTATTATTATTATTATTATTATTATTATTATTATTATTATTATTATTATTATTATTATTATTATTAAGACTAAATATATATGAGGCTTTTTGTGGAATTAATATTAACGTATAAAAATTTGCTTTTCTTTATATTTTCAGACTGCCTTTCATTTACGAATCTTAATCGATTTAAATACCAGAGCCTTTTCTCTCGTGTCCATTCTTTCAAACCTCTTTGCATCAAGACATTTTATTTCCGAAAGCAAACGGTTACAATTTTTATTTTTGTGATGCTTTTCCTGTCTACCATCGTCTGGTTTTACATCCAATACTATGTCTTCGTCACTTTCGACGACCGTCCATGCAAGAGATCGGACTTTCTTCTTCCGGTCAAAGATCGGCTGATCTTCCCGCAGGTCGCGAATTTCAATCCGAAGAAAATCAGCAAAGATTTTGGAGATTGGAGTGGACTTTATCAGTTCAGATCAAACATCACAGAGACGTTCGTCGATGTGCTCTCACCAGAAGAAAAGTTGATGTCACTTTTTGTTTTGCAAAAGTTTATAAATATTTGTGAGGCCAACAATATCGAATATTTCATCACTGCAGGTACATTATTAGGTAAGAAAGAAAACATGCACCTTTAATTTATGCAATTTACTCTTAACACATTATGTCCGTGTCAAAAGTAAAATCCTATCGAATATATAATAAACAATTATTGTAGGCGATTAGGTGAACACATGTTGCTATTCAATGAAGTATGGATTAATAGCTTTTCCAAGGTCATTTGTAAGTGATATTATATCATTCCCATTTACATAGACAATGGACTCTTCCAGTTAGTATATAATATATCATCCCCATTTACATAGATAATGGACTTTTCCAGTAAGTATGTAATTAATGAGTGATATTATGATATCATTGCGATTTACATAGACAATGGACTCTTCCGATAAGTATGTAATACATCATCCCCATTCACATAGACAATGGACTTTTCCGATAAGTATGTAATACATCATCCCCATTCACATAGACAATGGACTTTTCCGATAAGTATGTAATACATCATCCCCATTCACATAGACAATGGACTTTTCCGATAAGTATGCAGTACTTTGGTTGAAATACACTAAAGGAAATCAAGCAACGAAATCTAATTGCTGGCCGATTCATACCAGTCGAGGATCTGTTAGATACTCGATTATTTCGGTGACCTTTTCTGTCGGACTGTGGTTTTAGTTCTAGGTAATCCTAGGCTAGTTAATCTCTAATTGCGTAAGGCGCCCCTACAGGGAAATGCGGACGGCGCTGCCCGAGGAGGTGGTGGCTATAAATAGTATTTAATTATTATCCATATTAATTATTATCCATATTAATTATTATCATTTCTTCCTTGTGGAATCTTCACACACACACACACACACACACACACACACACACACACACACACACACACACACACACACACACACACACACACATGTATATATAATTACAAATCAGAATTCAACTTTTATTTGATATCAATTTTGAAACCGAAGAAATGTTACACATGTTTCTGGAAAACAATTCTGGCGTCGGATACATAATATACAGATACATAATAGTCAAAATCCTATTCCCCAGAAAAAAAATAATAATGGCCGGCCATTATTCCACCCACACACTGAAAAGACAATCCACTGAAAATCAAAGTAAGTGATCAGCAAGACCATGCTATTGGTGCGGACTCCTGCATTGGACTGTCCATACTTCACTAAAACTTGCTTGACTCATAACAGAATTGGACATTTTAGAGCAAAAGACACTTTAAAAGAAGGATACGACACACTAGGACAGACAAAAATAAAAACGAAAAAATATGCATAAATATGTGCTGATGGAAATATTAAATAAAACTGTAAAGTTTCAGTTAAATTCGAGATCATAAATTTGTATACATGGAAAGATCAAATAAACTCCCGCTGCAAAAACAGCCAGAATGAGGACTGGGTCGAAAATTAATTTTGAAGGTGAACTAATCACTTATATTACATTTAACGGCACGACAAAGTGTTCGTGTAAAAAAACACAAGAATTGTTTTATGAGGGAGGGGGGCAGATTGGATCAACAATTCAATTTGTAAGAGTTTGTTTATTGCATTAAAAAGTGAAAACTCTAACGACAGAAGGAAAATGTCATGTCACAAATAAAAAGTAAGTTTCCCTTAGGTTTCCTCGACCGGATTGGGAAAATGCACAAAAATGTCAGTCAGATTCGGAGTCAAAGATAATACGCAACCAGTATTCAGTATAAAAAAAGAAATATACCGTTCATCTCATAGAAGAAATTTAATGAGGAGCGTGAAAGACTTGTAAAAAACGGAATCCTTAACGAAAGTGAAATTCAGTCAATTTGCAACCCCTACCGTCTATAGTAAGAATAAGTCAAAACAAATCTGCTGTGATTGTGTAGCAATAATCCATGAGAACTTGCACAACAGCAAAAACAGATGCACAAGGAATTTTGCGAAAACCTCTTTGAGCAATCATCATTGAATACGTGGCGTAGTAGAAAATTTCAAAATAGACTCACCAAAATGAAATCGCACGGACAGTTTTCATTGAAATCCAATTGAAGCCAAAAGACTGTCAAGTAGTTTTACAGCATGATATAAATACTAAAAAAACAAATAAAAATAAAAAAAGACGTCAAAAGATAGTGTCGAGAAAGTTCCAGCCGCAGAGAATCCCCAAATAATGACAATCAGTGGGAATAACTCTTATAGATTTCAGAGCAACAGATCCTCAAATATGAAACCTCGTATATAGATACAACATTTAAACTTCAATGCAAATATTTTTGCCTAATGGTACAACTGAAATTTTTTGAAATGATCATTTTTACATCTTCCAATGGATCAAACGGTCCTGTAATTGTGAACAATTCAGATTGTCCCAAGGCATTTTTGAACTCTTGCCAGATATACAGTTTTTGAAAAATGGACTGAAAAAATGTTAGTCTTTATTTTTTTCATACTGAATTTCTTTCTTTCCGACTTTCGGCGTTTAAAGTTCAAGTAATAATAAAAAGTTTCTTAAGTCACAATTAAGAAGGATCATATTATCAATGGCTACGTTTAAAAGCAACTGCATAAAAAGTAAATTGATGTCTTGTATTAATCAATTCACGATATTGAAAAACAAATTCGTTAATTTGCATGAAATTAAACGCGAAGCACAAAAATATGAATTTGAAAGTTGTACATTTCCATTCGGTGCTATATCTCACATGTGTCTGTATTCTCTCCTACTATTCTGATGAGAAGCATTATGTTTAGAAATGCTTAAGTATAAAAAAACGTTCATAATCTCTCTTTCTATTGATGTTTCTCTTTATTGACTGACAAGTAAATTCATCTATATCTATATTTACTTTATCTTGTCTTTTTTTACATTATGCTCCACACCCTTATGCTGAATTTCAAATAACCTTGATAGGTCTCTATACAAAGAATCTATCCACATTCTTAAATTTTATTTTATATCTATCTATATATCTATAAAAGTGAATACGTCTGTGTATCTGTGTGTCTATGTGTCTGTGTGTCTATGTGTCTGTGTGTCTGTGTATCTGTGTGTGCGTGTGTGTACATTTCCCTACGCAATAACTCTGTATAATAATAATAATATAATAATATAATACATACTATATTATCTATATCTATCTATATATATATATAAAAGTAAACGTGTGTGTGTGTCTGTGTGTGTACATTTCCATACGCAATAACTCTGTCAATTTTAAGTCTACAGACTCGAAATTTGATATACAGTGTACTTTGTGATCAATTTTCGGCCAGAAATTTTGCTGTTAAGGGGTCAAAGTTCAACGATTTGACCTTTGAGAACTCTACCAACACCCTCCGTCAATTTTGGGTATGAACAATTGAAAATTTTAATATAGGTTCCTTGGACATGGATCTAACTTAATAACTTCATTTGAGCCACAAACAATAAATGTTAAGGGGGCAAAATAGGGGTCAAAGTTAAAAAAAACTTTTGACCTGTGCGGTCTCTACCAAATTAATCAGACAGTTTCTGGTCTAAACATTTGAAATTTTACATAAAGAGATAGGGCAAGCTGTTTAATCGGTTTGGGTCGAAAATTTGAGCTATCAATATATAAATGTATCTATGTATGTCTGTTTGCATGTCTGCCTAAAACTTTCGACAAAGGCGACAGATTTTCACAAGATCAGTATTGTTTTGAAGGTCGCCCTTTCAGACGAAAAATATCGAAAAATTGGCTAAAAACATTAATATCTTTACCTTCAACTAGGCAGTTTTCAACAGGGGGGGGGGTTCGCCGATATTTTTGAATATCATCCTCTCTTTTCGATTGTCTAGCCTTATTTTTAATCTATGTCACTTCCGGTTTTGCGGTGGTCGTAACAGCAAAGACGTCAGATTTTTCCCCCGTTCTTTTCCTCCTTCGCGGTACGGGTTCGAGCATGCCTTCTTACTACCACTTTTTTTTTTTCGCAACATACACATCCAAACATCCGGGAAACGCCTAGTATATATATATATATATATATATATATATATATATATATATAATACGTATGAAATACGTTTATAAGTCAAATTACAACGAAATATTATTTAAAATAAATATTTATTTGTTTAAAATTAATATTTCAGCGATAGACGCCGTCTCCAGAAGTAAATATTAATAGTACGTTATTATTTTCTTATAAACGTATTTCAGATGTATTTTTTAAAAATTTAAACAACGCTTATATCATAAAAACCCAACTCTGACTCCGTTAGCATTCGGCCACCATTAACTGCGAGTATTGTTGAAATTTAAACATATTTTTAAATGTTTTTAACGTATGTTAGAGTGATTATAGGATAATCTGCACATGTGAGCTAAATTGATTTTATTTAAACCGTAAAGTGCGCACCGATAAGAAACGAGTTTCTTAAAGGGGCTGACATAATTATTTACTGCAATAATCATTAAATACCTACTGACACTATATATATATTTATCGTTTAAAAACAAACATCAACAACAAACCTAAATTTATAAGCGATAAAAATAAACAGTTATATCATCTAGGATTTCATATCGCAACGGTTAACGCGCCGGACTGTGGTAAACATGGTCTAGAGTTCGATTCCTAGAAACAGTCAAGCTACGCTGATGAGAGGTAGTTACCTTGAAACACAGGTTTACGTGGATTACTGTTTAAATATATATATATATATATATATATATATATATGTACACTAGACCATTCATGACTCATTCGGTCAAATAAATATTTAATATATATCTTAACTAGCATGGGTGCTCAGCATTGCCCGGGTGTTTGGAGGTGTGTGTTGAGCAAAAAAAAAAAAAGTGGTAGTAGGAAAGCAGGCTCGAACCCGTACCATGAAGGAGGAAAAGAATGGGGAAAACTTGACGTCTTTGTTGTTACGACCACCGTCAAACCGGAATTGACGTAGGTTTAAATTAAGGCTAGACAATCGAAAAGAGGGGATGACTTTCGAAAATATCGGCGAAAAAAGAGACCCCTCGCTGTAGAAAAGTGGCCAGTTGAGGGTGAAGAAATTAATGTTTTTAGCCAATTTTTCAGTATTTGTCGTCTGAACAGTCAAGCTTCAAAACGACACTGACCTTGTCGAAAGTTTAAGGCAGACATGCAAACAGACATACATACATTTATATATTGGTAGCTCAAATTTTTGACGCAAACCGATTAAAAAGCTTGCTCTATCTCTGAATACCCATCATATTGTCTGAGTAATTTGGTAGAGACATCACAGGTTATTTTTATTAACTTCAACCCCTTAACATTTATTGTTTGTGGCTCAAATTAAGTCATTAAGTTAGACCCATGTTCAAGGAACCTATATCTAAAATTTCAAGTGTTTAAACCCAAAATAGTTTGAGGAGTTTGGTAGAGTTCTCAAAGGTCAAATCGTTGAATTTTGACCCCTTAATAGCGAAATTTCTGGCCGAAAACTGATTCAGTACCCTGTATATCAAATTTCGAGTCTGTAGACGTAAAATTGACAGAGTTATTGCGTAGGGAAGTGTACACAGACACAGACACACACACAGATAGACAAACAGACACGTTTGCTTTTATATATAGTTATAGATATGTTATCCTTTCGCTTAGATGCAACGTATTGTTGTCCATGTTGAAAGATTGGTTTGTCTAGGTAAACTAAAACTTTCTTTAAAATTTGTCCTTGAGAATTATGAATAATAATAGCAAATGCTAATCGTATGGAAAACTGAACTCTGACAAACGGAATATTGTCTCCTTCAGATAAAACAAGTTTCGATTATGGAATTAAAACGATTTCTTCTTCAAACAGTGACGCAATAATTTTAGCAACATTCAAATTATTATACAGCTCTCCTATTATTAGTCTGGTATCATTACATAAGCGTGGTTGATCAATATTCCTCATACACATGATTGGAGCTCCTTTCTTGAGTTCAAGTTTATGTGGAGGCAACCTTGATAACTCTATTGAACCGAGAAATTCTGTTGAATAATGTTTAGTTTCTGTTCCTTCAAGAACAGAATTAAATGACAAATATTTTTTTAACTTGTTCGGAAATTTTTTTAATGCACTTATGATTCTAACTGTATCATTAATATGCAATTTTCAGCAAATATACGCAAATATTTCTAAATCGTCAAACAAAGGATAAATATATTCAAAGCGTTGGTCAACATTACCTGTACGGATGATCAAATCCTCAAGTAGTTCAATCTCACCATTTTCATTTTTTTTTTTTCAATTTTGTCTTCGCAAATCTTTATAAGAAACTTAGATTAGACGACTCTTTGATGCAAGCATTGTAAATGTCAGCATCATTTCTTCTCTTTATGACTTACATTGAGAGGAAGCTGTAGTCTGGAATGAGCAGTTCGACCACCGAGCATCAATGTTGCGGCTATCACTGATGATGCTACAGTCAGTACAATTTGTCCCAAGCTTTTTGAGAGAATAAGTTTTATTAAGAAGGGTTTCCTGTGCTTCCTGGAGCATCGATGAAATGGAGAAGAGCATGTGTCTAAGCAACTGTATATAAATTTATTGATGATTGATTGTTCATCATTTAATAAATGTATGTGTGTATGTGTGTGTGTGTGTGTGTGTGTATGTGTGTGTATGTGTGTGTGTGTGTTTAGATATGTCATTTGATCTGCTATATTGTAACTTTGCTCATATATTATAGCTCTATTGATTTGAATCGCATTAGGCAGATTCTGAGGCAAAGGCAATCCAAAGTTTTGCAGTGATTTGCCAGAAGCACAAAGTGTATTTATCATTTTTAATTTTCTTCTTTTGAAGATTGTAACGCTGGGTATGGGGCAGCCAAAGCAGCTGCCAATATTGCCCTGCTTTTTATTGAAACCAACCAAGAGCTCTTTTTAGTATCCTCGTTGTTCCCTTAAGTGCAATTGTCTGGATCTCTTTTGCACTAGGTAGGATTTCAGGTTGTTCTTCATAAGCGCTTTGGAATCTATGATAGCTGGTATGATTGATATCTCCCTAAGATTCCAGTTTTCTTTTCATATCATACATGAGACTATCATGTATGAACCTCAACGTGTTTTCGATGGCATTTTTATTGATTATGTTCTGATTGTTGACTTGGATTTGTATTGCATTGTAATAATCTATTACCATAGAGTTGAAAAATCTTTTCCTTAACTTAGGTTTTGAACATTCTGTCTTTAAGAGTATCACAATGAACAGATCCCTTATCACTTTTGGCATTCTAGTTCTCTCTGCATTCTACATTGTTTGTATCCGGTGGTTATCATCCAGTAATAATCCCCTTTCTTTGCAAGATGTTTTAAACAATGGAAGCATATGACCTGCTACCGTTTGAAACGATTCAAAAGAATTAGGTTCTTTTACATGTGAAGTAATAGCCGCAAAATGTACAATTCACCACTGCTCTGCGAGACTGTTCACATACGTCAAGAATATTTGCTTAAAAAAACTCGTAGGTGATCAACCATTCTCTTACCCACTTTTCTTCTTTACCATTTCTTATTTTGCCACATGTAGTATTTTGCCATATGTAATATTTTGCCATATGTAGTATTTTGCCATATGTAGTATTTTGCCACATGTAATATTTTGCCACATGTAATATTTTGTCACATGTAGTATTTTGCCACATGTAATATTTTGCCACATGTAATATTTTGCCACATGTAATATTTTGCCACATGTAATATTTTGCCACATGTAATAGTTTGCCACATGTAGTATTTTGCCACATGTAATATTTTGTCACATGTAATATATTGCCACATGTAATATTTTAGCACATCTGAGTAATAGATTGTTCTTGCAAATTCATCATTTTGGTAAATATTGAAAAAAAAATCTGTTAGCGTTGTGCAGGAAGCATTTTCATTTGGTTGTCTGTAGCTTTTCCTTTGAATATAGACCATCTGTTGATCGGAGAGATGATCTGGAGACGAACAAATGCATGATCCACTAACATGAATTGCAATCCAAGTATCATCGAAACTGCTTCTGATGGTTCAACATATCTTCCTGTCAAGTATTACTTAATTTCATCATCTTTGTTTACACTAAAAGCTGTCTGATCGCTTCCTTTTAATGTATACTTAATTACGTATTTAATGGATTTAACAGAACTGCATATTTCTACATTAATGTGGCAGTTAAATAACTTCAGTAGTGTTATGCTGTCCTTCATTTCTTTGTAGCATTGATGACCTCCCATTTCTGGTGGCCTTCGCCTATAAATAGGTTATTAATCATGTCCACATCTTGTTTGATCATTATTTGGTTTTGGGTAACTCTTTGAACAACTTCCATTTTTCCAGCACAGAGATATAATGTTGCATTTTGGTCCATATATCATATGCGTCAACATCAATACATGTCCTTCAGGATCTTCGATTCTACTTGGTATTTCATCTTGCACAAAGTTATTAAAATTCTGGAGTCTTAGTTTAGATTCTTCTGTTATCCATAGCAGGCAATGTATGTGTGGGAAAACTTTTTTTCTGGTATTTAATATTTAGAACGTATGCAATACAATTACCCAAAATACCTTGTGTTCGTGTTAAATGTTTAATAAAAAGCTTCCTTTGTAAATAAAAAATTCTTGCAATTATGTCAGATCTATCGTGAGTGAATTGATTCTCAATGAGATTATCTTTAGTCTCAGGCCAATTTAGATGGCATGTCATCGTGATGAAGTAAGTAGCAGTCCAATATTTTCTAACATACATCATAGCATCTTGACATCTCTCTATCATATATCGTTGACCACCAACAAATGTTGATGACAAAATAACTTTTCTGCCAATGTTACTAAGATCATCATTATCATGTAAGCCTTCGACGAAACCTCTGTATGTTGTAGATCTAAGAGATGCTTGATTCAATCTAATATACTTCAAACGATCTACTTCAATTTGTCCTGCCATATCAACAAAACACTGTTGAAACAATCTCCCATCTCTTAATATTTGGTTAAATTAATCATAACAGATCATAATGCGGTAGGTATAATAATGCATAGCATTTAATTTTTGATTATTTGTTATTGTCATCTCGGGTTGCCAGTCACCTTGAATAACTATTGATAGATCTATCTGTTCTGTGGATTTATTTCTTTGCAACGAAAAGATGATGTCATTTGAAACAGGCTATTATATTGTCTCAGGTGCTTCCTGAAGTAGCGAGCTTATTCACCTTGATCAGCATACAAATAATGGAGATCATTTAGCAACTTTGTCTGACTCTTTCCTTCATGCAGCAAAAATGTGTAGTTTTCAAAAAAAAGTTTGACTATTTTACAAAGCAGGTTTTTGTTTCTTTCCACCACGTTCTCGCCACCTCGTCTTTGTTCATCTCTAATTCTCTGGCTGCTCAGTCTATCTTCATCTTGTGTTTGTTTATCTCTTATTATTTAAGGCTAATCAATCTATCTTCTCCCATCTCTCTTGTTTCATTATTTCTTGTCTTTTCTATTCTTCGCTTGCTCAGTCAGTTTTCGCTCTGTTGAGCTCTTTCTAATATCTATATCTATAATGTTTTCCCTCTTTTTCTGCAAGCGATTACACAATCAATAAATAAATATATATATATATATATACATAAAAGTGAAAGTGTCTGTGTGTGTGTGTGTCTGTGTACATTTCCCTACACAATAACTCTGTCAATTTTAAGCCTACAGATTCGAAATTTGATATACAGGTACTGAGATTTGGGAAAATCGATGTGTTTGATTTTCGGCCAGTAATTTGGGGATTTTAGATATAGGTTCTTTGGACATAGATCTAACTTAATAACTTGATTTGAGCCCTAAACAATAAATGTTAAGGGGTCATAATAGGGGTCAAAGTTAAAAAAAATTGGCCGTTTTTTTTTCAGCATACACCTCAAAACACAGGGCCAACGCCTAGCTGAAATGCTAGTATATATATAAAAGTGAATGTGTGTGTGTGCGTGCGTGTGTGTGTATGAGTGTGTGTGTGTATGTATGTGTGTGTGTGTGTGTGTGTGTGTGTGTGTGTGTGTGTGTGCATTTCCCTACGCAATAAACCTGTCAATTTTAAGTCTAAAGACTCTAGATTTGATGTACAGGGTACTGAGATTTGGGAAAATCGACGTAATTGGTTTTCGGCCAGAAATTTTGCGATTAGGGGTCAAAGTTCAACGATTTGACCTTTGAGAACTCTATGAAAATCCTCCGACAATTTTGGGTCTAAACACTTGAAATTTTAGATATAGGTTCCTTGGACATGGATCTAACTTTATAACTTAAGTTGAATGCAAACAATAAATGTTAAGAGGTCATAATAGGGGTCAAAATTAAAAAAATGACCTTTTTTTTTTGCTCAGCATACACCTCAAAACACCCGGGCAACGCCGGACACCCATTGCTTGTATACATATAAAAGTGAACGTGTCTGTGTGTGTCTCTGTGTGTGTCTTCTGTACATTTCCCTACGCAATAACTCTGTCAATTTTAAGCCTACAGATTCGAAATTTGATATACAGGTACTGAGATTTGGGAAAATCGATGTGATTGGTTTTCGGACAGAAATTTGGCGGTTAAGGGGTCAAAGTTCAACGATTTGACATTTGAGAACTCTACCAAACTCCTCCGACAATTTTGGGTCTAAACACGTGAAATTTTAGACATAGGTTCTTTGGACATGGATCTAACTTAATAACTTGATGTGAGACCAAAATAATAAATTTTAAGGGGTCATAATAGGGGTCGAAGTTAAAAAAATTGACCTCTGCCGTGTCTTCCAAATTACTCAGACAATTTCTGGTCTAAATATTTGAAATTTTACATAAAGGGCATTTAGAGATAGGGCAAGCTTTTTCATCAGTTTGGGTCGAAAATTTTTAGTTACCAATATATAAATGTACGAATGTCTGTTTGCATGTCTGCCTTAAACTTTCAACAGAGGCGACGGATTTTACCAAGGTCAGTATCGTTTTAAAGTGCAACCTTTCATACGACAAATATCGAAAAATTGGCTAAAAACATTTATATCTCCCCCTTCAACTAGGCACTTTTCTACGGGGGGGGGGGGTCACTTTTTCGCCGATATTTTTTAAAGTTATCTTCTCCTTTAGATTGTCTAGCCTTAATGTTAAAAAATGTCGCTTCTGGTTTGGCGGTGGTCGTAACAGCATAAACGTTAGGTTTTACCCAGTTCTTTTCCTCCTTTGCGGTACGGGTTCGAGCCTACCTTCCTACTACCACTTTTTTTTTTGCTCAACATACACATCCAAACACCCGGGCAACGCCGAGCTGAAATCCTAGTTTATATATATATATATATATATATATATATATATATATATATATATATATATATAATAGTAAACGCCCGGCATTGTCCGGTCGTAAAATACGCTTAAATATGATATTTTGATTAATGCAGATGATATTATATAAGACCCAATATATAGTAATGATTTAAAAAGTAAAAAAAAAATATATATATATTTGCGCCACCGCAAAGAATCGAAAGGGTTTTAATATGAATATCAATACACAGAAATCCCCAAATTTATATATATATATATATATATATATATATATATATATATATATATATATATATATATATATATATATATATATATTAAGTAATGTGATTGATAATTTAAAATTTAAAAATCAAATTATAATTAAATTAAAAATCCGTTTCATAAGAAGGAACAACAACAAAATCAAAATGTTGTTCCTTCTTATGAAACGGATTTTTAATTTAATTATAATTTGATTTTTAAATTTTAAATTATCAATCACATTACTTAATATTGAATTAGCTCTAGGACATTTAACTATCGAGCTTATTATATATCTAAATTACAACGAGCACTTTCTCTTTCCTGTATTTTAATTAAACTAGTAATTTCACTGTTACATTAAAATACACTCAGCTCTTTAGACTATTGTTCTAATCTCCTTTAAATTATATATATATATATATATATATATATATATATATATATATATATATATATATATATATATATATACAGTAGCGTCCAAAACTAAGAGACACCATTTTAAAACCTAATATTTGTTAGAAATGACAAGTGTGAAAATTTGACAACTGGTAGTCGTTATCATCCATAATAACATAATAAAATTTGAATCATTTGCAAAGGATAGAAGAAGAATTATAACAATTATTTAGTTATTTTCAAAATAGGGACATCCAAAAGTAAGGGATAAAATTGAGAAAAGCAATGTAAACAGCCAAAAAACAATAAAAATACATGTACAATCAATATTTAGTAATTTAGTCTCTCAATGACAGCTGCACATCTTCGACTATTAGAACGAAGCAGTTCTTAACAATCCTCGATACCAATTCTTCAATTGACAATTCTTATTGAAGCGTCACCCACAAATCCTCCGTGTTAGTGTGATTTCTTTCCATAACTTTCACTCCTAAGGTTTTCCAAAGATTTTCTATTGGATTTAAGTCAGGATTTTGCGGTGGCCAATCCATAATTTCGAAATCTTGCTCGTAAAGGTAACCTTTGCCTTGTGACATGGGGAAATATCTATCATAAAGGTACTCCTATCGAAAGCTGGATTCTGTATGATTGGCACATCATGATCTTGAACAATGTTTTTATAGTTCTGCGCGTTTACACAAGTTTGTAACCGGGAAAGAGACGTTGTACTTTGACTAGAAAACATTCCAGATACCATGATGCTTCCGCCCCCAAGCTTGACCGTTTTCTTAGTAAACTTTGCACTTAATCTTTCACCAATACGTCTCTTTACATTGTTTTTCCCCGTCATTTCCAAATAAATTAAACCTGCTTTCATCATTGAAAAATACTTTTGCCCAATGTCCAAATTACATACCTGTTTGCAAACTCTAATCTCTTCTTATTCTTCGAACTAACAATTGGTTTCTTCCCTGAAGTTCAATTAAACAGCCCTATTTCTTGCAGTTGTCTAGAAACAGTCTGTCTTGACACATTAACACATGAGGCACAATTTATAACCGTTTTAAGACTTAAAACGGTCCTTTGATGACATACGATGCAGTATTCGATCTTCTCTTGCCGAAGTTTTGCGGGGTCTGCCAGTTTTAAAAGCACTAACTATTTTGCCAGCATCACTGTAAGATTTAACAACCTTGCCTACAACACTCTTGGAACGTTTCACTTTCTCTGAAATCTCTCTAATGGCGTGCTTTTCCTTGTGTAGCTTCACAATAGCTTGTCTCACAGAGTAATCAAGTTTTTGGCGTTTCGCCATGGTGCTGGCTGATGCAACGTTTACAAATGACTAAGAAAGACTTATTCTTTAGAGGGAATCAAAAACTTTGAATACAGCATACTGTTTACTTTGTTTTTCTCAATTATATACAAAGATTATTTCACAAATGCACGTTTTTTCTTCAAAAAGAAAATCAACCGAGAGTAACAACCACGAAATAATATGAAACTTTTTCAATGTTGAACCCATACATAGATGCACCTTAAATTACTCCCTCGTATTTGTATAGTTGCAAATGAAAAATTATAATTACGCGAAAGGAGTTAGTTTTTAAAGGGGCCTTCACTGTCAATAGTTGTACATTGTTTGGCATTACTTCATTAAGACTGTGGAATCAAATTACCCAGCCACATATGCAACCAGCTACAGGGCTTATGAAGAAAAACCTGAAGTCCTACCAAATGCAAAAGAGATCCAGACAATTGCACTTAAGGGAACAGCGAGAATACTAAAAAGAGCTCTCGGTTGGTTTCAATAAAAAGCAGGGCAATGCTGGCAGCTGGTTTGGCTGTCCCATATCCAGCATTACAATCTTCAAAGAGAAAATAAATAAATAAAAGGAGGGGGATTAAAACTATTTCATATCGAGGATACTGATTTGCAATCCGATTCTACTCCGATAGTGAAGTCTATAAACAGGAGCGTCAATTATGTTGTTTGTTTTCATACGACTTACATACCTCGTTACATTTTTCTGGTAACCATCATCACTTAAGTGTAATGATTAGGATTGGTTCAGATAATTGGCGAGACATTCCCATACATAGACGTACACATGCACATTACACACACACGTACACCCACACATACATATATACATACATACATACATACATACATACATACATACATACACGTACACATATGTGTATGTATATGAAAAACCTTTTAGTAATTTATACATGAGAAAAGTAAAACGAAAACAATGGTTTTTATTCACGATAAGTGATCTACATTAGTTACAAAAACTACTTTACAAACAAACAAAAAAAAATACTGTATAAATTCATGGTTCACAAATAAAATACTGCCGTCTTCAAAGAATCTAGTTAAAAAGAAATATGAAATAGAACACTCAAGGAAAACTTTTAAACATTCGAAGAGACATTTTGCAAAATTTCTGTACATTTGAAGGTCGATTCACTGTGAAATTATATTAATAAAGTGTCACCTCTCACAAATCTTTGATACTTCTATTTAGATTATGTATATGTTTATATATTTCTGTGTGTAGATTAAATCCTAAAATAATTAACCGATCAATTCCCAAACAAAGTTGAAATTTGTCAATATCTGCTGCATTTTAATTCCGTTTTATATAAAAGGGGAAAACGGTGAAAGTCCTTCGCAGAAATTCACATAGTTATTAAGCATTAATTAATAAACATTCCAGAAATTTCAGGTTCACTGGATGATTTTTGTATTAATGAGATTATTTATAAGGCACGAATGAATCTGGAGACTAAAAATTAAAGTCGGGTTTGTCGAGTGGACGGTGAAGTTTAGAGATGATGATTGAAATTATGAAAGAATTTGAGTATCTGAGAGACCGGCTCAATAAGAAACTGTTAACGTTCAATTTGTAAATGACAATGTTGTAGTAAACTGGGACACAGCTCTGCAGTATTGTATTCCACAAACTGGTAGTCCTTGGAAAGAAACCTTGCGCATGGAATTTCTATTTAACTCCAGGTATACATAGGAATTGGGCTTAACGAAATATTAGTCACTAGCGGGACCTGTGAAAATTCCACAGGGGATGCATTCATATGTATATATTGATATTGAATTCTGTACATGTTCAGTATAAATGGAGATGCTCTGATATTATTGTAGCTCTTTTGTTAAAACTGCAAAAGCTAGCAGGGATGTCATGCGTAGCCTGGTGGTAATGCACGCGTAAATATGACATTTTATTTCTTGAATGATTTAGCGATTAAGGGGTCAAAGTTCAACGATTTGACCTTTGAGAACGCTACCAAACTCTTCCGACAATTTTGGGTCTAAACACTTGAAATTTTAGATATATGTTCCTTGGACATGGATCTAACTTAATAACTTTATTTGAGCCCAAAACAATAAATTTTAAGGGGTCATAATAGGGGTCAAAGTTAAAAAAATTGACCTTTTTTTTTTTTTTTGCTCAGCATACACCGCCAAACACCCGGACAAGCCAGGCACCCATTGCTAGTATATGATAATACTATAATACATATACTAATACTATAATAAAATACACAAAATAATACTATGATATTTTACATCTACTAATACTAAATATAATAAATAAAATAATGCTATAATATAATACATACTATATTATCTATATATATATATAAAAGTGAACGTGTGTGTGTGTGTGTGTGTGTGTATGCGTGTACATTTCCATACGCAATAACTCTGTCAATTTTAAGTGTAAAGACTCGAAATTTGATATACAGGGTATTGAGATTTGGGAAAATCAACGTAATCGGTTTTCCGACAGAAATTTTGCGATTAACGGGTCAAAGTTCAACGGTTTGACCTTTGAGAACTCTGCCAAACTCCTCCGACAATTTTTGGTGTAAACACTTGAAATTTTAGATATAGGTTCCTTGGGCATGGATCTAACTTAATAATTTAAGTTGAGCCCAAAACAATAAATTTAAAGGGGCAACGCCGGGCATCCATTGCTAGTACATATAATAATATTATAATATAACACATATACTAATACTATAATATAATACATATAATATTACTATAATATAATACATATAATAATACTAAAATAAAATGCATATTATAATATAATACATATACTAATGCTAAATATAATACATATAACAATAATATAATACACAAAATAATACTATGATATAAAAATACATATAATAATCTATCTTTACTACTATGATTTTTTTCTTTTGTATGTATCGATATTCATATAAAAACCCTTTTTTCTATTTATTTAAAAAGAAAATACAATTTTCTTATATATAGGTTGTGGAATTGCATTCCCTAGCAAAAGATCTAGCTAATTTGCATATTCTTTTAAACATTCATTTTAATTAATTCCCTATTATTTCGGTTTTCTAATGGGATAATCATCTTTAGATTACTACTAGCATTTCAGCCCGGCGTTGCCCGGGTGTTTGGAGGTGTATGTTGAGCAAAAAAAAATAAAAAATAAAAAATAAAGAAAGAAAGAAAAAGAAAAAAAAGCGGTCAGTTTTTTTAAACTTTAACGCCTATTATGACCCCTTAACATTTATTGTTTTGGTCACAAAGCAAGTTATTAAGTTAGATCCATGTCCAAGGAACCTATATCTAAATTTTCAAGTGTTTAGACCACAAATTGTCGGAGGAGTTTGGTAGAGGTTTCAACGGTCAAATATCCTGTATATCAAATTTCGAGTTTGTAGACTGAAAATTGACAGAGGTATTTCGTAGGGAATTTACACACACAGACACACAGACAGACACGTTCACTTTTATAGATAGACTAGCAATTCAGCCCGGCTTTGCTCGAGCCCTATGTACTGTTCATAACTTTCCCTACGTGTGAATACACTTTATGTAAGATTTCAACTATTTAAACCCAAAATTGTCTGAGTAATTTCGTAGAGACTGCGGAGGTAAATTTTTTATAAATTGGACGCCAATTTTGACCCTTTAACATTAATTATTTTGGTCTCAAATCAAAATACAAAGTTTTACCCAGGTCCAAGTTATCTACATCTAAAATTTCAAGTCTTTAGACCAAAATTGGCGGAGTAATTTCGTAGATCGGCAAATGTCAACTCTTTCAACTTTGACATTTTGGCAGCCAAATTTTCGACCTCAAACTGATTAAAATGCTTGCCTCCTCTCTGAATACCCATTATGTGTAACTTTTAAATAATTCGGTGAGTAGTTTCCTAGACACCGCAAAGGTAAAATCTTTCGAACTTTGACCTCACGGAAGCTCAAATTTTCGACCCAAACCGATTAAAAAGCTTGCCCTATCTCTGAAAATCCTTCATGTAACATTTCAAATGTTTAGACCAGAAATTGTCTGAGTAACTTGGTAGAGACCGAAGAGGTAAAATTTGATATACAAGGTACTGAGATTTGGGAAAATCGATGTGATTGGTTTTCGGACAGAAATTTGGCGATTAAGGGGTCAACGTTCAACGATTTGACCTTTCAGAACTCTACCAAACTCCTCCTACAATTTTGGGTCTAAACACGTGAAATTTTAGATATAGGTTCCTTAGACATCGATCTAACGGGCTGAAATGCTAGTATATATATAAGTGTGAACGTGTCTGTGTGTGTCTGTGTGTCTGTGTCTGTGTACATTGCCTACGCAATAACTCTGTCAATTTTAAGTCTAAAAACTCAAAATTTGATATACAGGATACTGAGATTTGGGAAAATCGACGTAATCGGTTTTCGGCCAGAAATTCGGCTGTTAAGGGTCAAAGTTCAACGATTTGACCTTTGAGAACTCTACCAAACTCCTCCGCCAATTTTGGGTATAAACAATTGAAATTTTAGATTCCTTGGACATGGATCTAACTTAATAACTTGATTTGATCCTAAATCAATAAATTTTAAGGGGGCATAATAGGGGTCAAATTTAAAAATATTGACCGTTTTTTTTTTGCTCAGCATACACCTCCAAACACCCGGGCAACGCCGGGTGCCCATGCTAGTATATCTATAAAAGTGAAAGTGTCCGCGTGTGTGTGTCTGTCTGTGTACATTTCCCTTCGCAATAACTGTCTCAATTTAATGTCTACAGACTCAAAATTTGTATATACAGGGTACTGAGATTTGGGAAAATCGATGTGATTGGTTTTCGGCCAGACATTTGGCTTTTAAGGGGTCAAAGTTCAACGATTTGACCTTTGAGAACTCTCCCAAACTCTTCCGACAATTTTGGGTCTAAACACTTGAAACTTTAGATATAGGTTCCTTGGACATAGATCTAACTTAATAACTTGATTTAAGCCCAAAACAATAAATTTTAATACTATACTATATATGTAATAATATAACTAGCGAATTTTCCCGAATATTATGTGGTTCAGAACTAATTTATTCCAATAAAAGAGAGGATCGATTATGTGTCCAATTTTCTTTTTAAGTTTTTACATTCTAAACAAATAGTATTTTCATTTTGACGATTGAATCAACATTTCGCTGATGAAGAGTAACCAACAACAAGAAAACATTTTAAGGGAATATACAAACATATACAATCCCCAAAATAATGGTTCTCATAGAACTGTTAATTAAATTCACAATCCTCTCTGCAATCCAACCATACTTTGAACATATGATTTTCAGAGTATGTCTAACTTACCAAACAAGGTTCATTCTTGAATCTCCAACAGTTTTTATTTTGACACCGTTCAATGACGAGACCCGGATATGACATGAAAACATTCTCAATAACTCTTAAACGTTCTTGTCTTGGTGCTGCCCTCAGTTAGTCTGTGATAGCTTTTTTCAGTTCAAGAATAGTCAAGGGATTGTTTTGATAGAAATTTTCTTTTTTTTCTTTTTACAAATAAAAGAAATCTTAAGTTCCGGTGAGTGTTAAGCCCCATCCAAAATCACATTTTTCTCGAATATCATTGAACTGTGATAAAATAAGACTGTTGGGCTTGAAATTTAGTAGTTCGGCATTTCTACCTAATATGGTTGGATTGGAGAAAAGAATTGTGAATTTTTTTAACGATTTTATTAACGGTTTACTCTGTATTTTATTTACTTATGGTAAATTTTAGTTTTAACAATTTTCCAAATATATTTGGATTTCCTTGCTTTGCTTCGTTGATATTAATCTTACATTTTTTTTTAAAATTTTTTAGGATGTTATCGGCATCACGGTTATATCCCTTGGGATGATGATCTCGACATTTCTGTCAACGAACGCAACCGGCATCAATTGAAGTGTGCGCTTGAAAGTGCCGACTCCAATTTTGCTGTTGTCTCCCATCCGTTTTTCCAATGGAAGTTTTTTTACAAACAAGTTCCGGTCCTTTTTGAAGCTCGACATCGTTGGCCATACATTGATATCTTTTTCCACAAGGTCGAGGGCAATTACATCTATGATGTCACATCTGGTTACCGGACTGTTACATACAACACGGATTACATTTTGCCACTAAAGAAGCAACTCTTTGAGGGGGGAAAGGTACCAGTGCCGTGCAATCCAAAAGGCGCACTTTTGCAGTACGGCATTGACAACACCGAATCTTGTAACGATGGTGGTTATAGTCATCGTTTAGAGTGGCCGAAAAACTATTCCATAACCACAGTTGCCTGTAAAAAGCTATATCATCTCCATCCATTTGTGTTCCGTCGACAACGCACCAGCAACAATGTTATTCTTGTAGAGGAACAACTCTGGCGAGGAAACACGTTGATACACACTTATAATTACCCACAACCTTGTTCGTAACGAAGCCTTTATTGTTCAGTAAGAGTCCTACTCGAATATTTACTGCCTGTGAAACAAAAAATGGCTTCGTGACACAGGTTTCGTATTGCCGCTGAAGAGGCAACTCGTTGAGAATGGTAAGATACCAGTGACATGCAATTCGAAAGTCGCCTCTTTCCAATCTGGAAATCGATAATGTGTTCTCATCAGTTTTTTTCGAATCAAAATCGGCTGATGAAATGCAAACTTTTCATGAAATAGTAATTTATCAAAATCAAACGATAATTTTGATTTCAGTAGTTTCTCATGTGTAATTGTATGTTTAAAATTGTATTTTTTAACGTTAGAAAAAATTATTTACACACACACACACACACACACACACACACACACACACACACACACACACACACACACACACACACACACACACACACACACACACACAATAGTAAGCAATTAAATTATTTCAAATTTGTTATTCCGTAATAATAAAAAAATTGTTTAGTTTATTTATGTTATTTCATTTTAAAGATGATTAAAAAAATGTGATTATCGCAGGAATTTGCCTTTTTAATTAAATGTTTGGGATGGAATTGGCACAACTAAATTTCTGTGAAATGATAGAACGATGTATTTGTATTGTCTGTTCAAAATATGGTACGCAAGGAAAGAAATAGGACAACGAAAAAAGAAATGGAAACAGAGAACATCTTAAAAAAAAATAAAAGGATTTATTTTCGCTTCACTTCCACTATGGTGAGGTAGGATAATTAGCTCTGAAGAAATCAACTGCAATATGACACATTCGAATTAACATGTAAACTAAAAATTTATGGAATATATGTAATCAATTTCAACCACAACACAATTTACGCAATCCAATCGAAACAGCTAAAACACGACTCCACGATCAACATAATATACAATTTACTCATTAATTCAAAATCTCTAACCTGCATCTACAAAACATCTACAAAACTACATCAAAAAACTACATCTACAAAACTACATCACGTTTTCACACTTCAAGACAACAAAACATGTAACAAGATGCAAAGTATACCAACAGACATCAACACATATAGGGACCAACATACAATTACCTCCCTCCACGCGCGATATCCTAATATACTGCACTAGATACAAAAAGTCTATGGTGAAAAGGTTATGAGTTTCACCGACGATTCAACAATCACAGACAAAATGTTAGCGACAAATCCACATATTACACAATGGCCATTCATCATAATTCATTGTAATTCATTATAATTCATCATAATTCATCAAATCTCCGAAAGCAATGGCCGCCATTAAATGGAAACTCGGTATCCAATTTGAAGACACAACACAAAGAAGACGAAATAAAACTATTTTGAAATGCAACATATCTCAAAACTGAATAAGAATTTCGGATCACTCAATGAATATTATTTCCATAGACACACGAATTGATCAACAACATTTTACAAAAATAATACAAATAGATTCTGATCACATTTTAAGCCGACTTTGTCTTTACTTCTTTCTTTCTGCTTTTAATGTTCATTAAACATTTTTACAACAAAATTTTACATTAAACATTTTTACAACATTTACAACAAAATTTTAGATTAAACATTTTTTAATGACTATAGGCTGTTTTATAATGACTATACGCTGATTTTAACGACTATAAACTGTTTTTAACGACTATAAGCGGTTTTTTAATGAAATAAAATGAATAAGCAAGAAGATCGTAATAGTTTTTTTTCATAATTATAAGTATGTACATGTAATTGCTATTTTCACCATTCATATCATGTTCATGTACTGCATATTAGCTAATTTTACTTTGATAAACCCCAAACAAGGTTCCATCCACAATTAAGACGTAATGGGCTATCATGAATTAGGAGAGATATTCATAGAAGCATAGAGTGGTTAGTTATATAGATTTTGTTCATATTACATTTAAGTATTTGCATGTTGGCTAAGTCGGCTAAAGTGTAGCAGTTCCAGTAAAGAAGTTATTAGAGTAAAAAGCCTTCCAGAATCTCTAGGGATTTTTAAGGGTCTCTAAGAAACCTACTTTAATTACTCAGCAATAGAAAATACAAACATTAACATACATATACATAACTGCTAATACAAATGTATACAACTATTTATACAAATATTAACATATATAATAACTGTTTATTTTATTTCTAAACTAAGCCTTCTAGACTGAGTCAGATTTTTTTTTTTCAAATCAAGAGTAACACTTGTTCAAAAAATAGATTCTGATCACATTTGAAGCCGACTTTGTGCCTAACTTTACTCATTATATTGCCTACATTAAAAAAAAAATGAAAATATTTAAATATTAACATTTATCTTTGCAAAATATATCAGTCTCGATCTAAGGGAGATAATTAGTGTAGTCCAATAAGTATACTGTCTTTAGTTATCATAATCTAAGGGAGATAATTCAATGCATTTTGTTAATCTGATAACTCGACACTTAGTCTAAGGGAGATAATTAACGATTTTAAAACATTTTATTTAATTACACTGGTCTCAGGCCATACCAGACCTATCACTATTGACTATGAACCCGTGTTCAACAGCAAGCTAGCAGTGGAGAAGTGAAACTAAGAATATTTACAGATACCCCCCAAAAGTTGCTATTCTTTCTCCGCTCTATTATTATTTACATAGTAGGTGCTCGACTGAGCACCAATCTGTGGTTTCTTCTGTAAAACATTTACAACAAAAGCTTGTTTAATAATTTTTTTTTTTTTTACACAGTGATCACCACTTATTAAGGCCTGGAAGCCACTCAGGGATAAGGGTTATTGCAAGTACATTACGTTAGTGTGGAGATTTGATGAAGTGTTTACTTAAGGGGGCGGTTCATTAGGAATTTGTTAACATTGGACTTGAACACATCCAAGTTGTAGTCCGGTGGGAAGCAGGCAGACGGACAGAGTTCCACAGGCGTTCAGTTCTAAGAAAGAAGCTTTGTTCATGGAATCCACGTTTTGATTTAGGCACAGATCTGTCATGTATAACTACTGTCAATAATTTCCGTTTGTGTACATAAACTAAACAGAATTTCAACAAAGTTTCTTTCCTAGATTTATCCTTCACAATACTGTGGAATTCCTTCCTAGCTGACTCCAACATAATTGTTTTCAAGTCTAATGTAAACAAATTCTTAATAATCTTGCATACATGATATAGCATACAACTAGTTTCGACCATCGTGACCAATCAGCACGGTGTTGTCTCATTGTCAACTTGACAAACTCATTTGACCATTATCCCTGAGTGGTCTTTGGGGCTTGTTAACTTTTTTTTTAATTACAAACAAGGTACACAGTTGCCACTTTGATATTGGGGGCTACTATCAGGGACCTAAGTTGCTTAGGTACTATGTAGGGAGCTTAGCAGCAAGATGTTTGTTCACATTACACTTGAACTTCTGCATGTCAGTACAGTTGGGGAAGCAGGAAACCGGAAGAGAATTCTAAAGTCTTTCAGTTCTGGGGAAGAAGCTATTAGAGAAAAAGGCTTTCTTACATCTAGGAATCTCAACTGTGTAGGAGTGGGACTTTGCTGCTTGTCGGGTTTGTCAGGGGTATTTATGTCAAGGAGGAATCAAGGGCTTGTAGTTCGTCAGAGCATCCACCATTAAAATACTTGTAAAACAGTCAGAGGGATGCAACATTTCGTCAATGGGACAGGGGTTGAAGTTTAGATGACAGTTCGGGATCTATTAGGTTGGCGACTCTCTTTTGGACCCTGTCCAAGAGCGAGAGACTAGTAGCAGATGCACCAGCCCAAATGTGACAACAATACTCCATACATGGACGAATGGTGGCTTTATTGAGGTACAGGATACTTTCAGGCATACGTAACTTTCTAGCATGATAGAGAGAGCCGACCTTCTTTGCAGCAGCCTTAGCAATGATCTCGATGTATCTATTCCAACTCATGTTTCCTGTGAACGTTAAGCCAAGATGCTTGAACGAAGTGCTTCCAGGTAAAATATCTCTAGTAATGGCTATTGATGAGTGGTAAGGTTTCATGTAATTATTAAAGGAAATGAGCTTTGTCTTAGCAGCGTTGAACATTACCATCCATTTTTGACCCCATTCCACTACAGACTGAAGATCTTCCTCTAGCGTTTCGGCCATTACCTTTGATATGTGCTCATTGGTTTTCATCATGTGCCTGCTATAGAGCGTGTGTTGTCGGCAAATATACTCATCCCAGAGACAATTTTATCAGGTAAGTCATTTATGAATATCAGAAATAATAAAGGTCCAAGGATCGATCCCTGAGGTACACTCATATTTATATAAAATGTTTTGGACGTACGCCCATCGAGGACAACCTGGATTCTTCTTTCGTTTAAGAATGATTTAACAAACGTTCAAACCAGACACACAATCAAACAATTTGCCTCCTCCCTTGAGGCTTGCATTTACAAATATCCGAGTACTCATGAAGTACTCATGCCATAATAATATTTACAAACAAGATTGAGACTAGCAACATCACGTCTTGAAGAGAAAAATAAACTTGTGGACAATGATCAAAATATCAAAAACAATATTAATGCAAGCAACTGTGGAGAGTCATCGAATCGGTTGGTTAGTAGCAGTCTCGAGCAAAGACACCAATAGTCGCGTCGGAGCAAAACCACACTTTCATTGTTTGAGTAGCTAATTAGGTCAGGAGTTCATGTATAGCAGCATAAAGCATAATTTTGAAGAAGTGTTGATTAGGTGTTAGATATTGTGCTAAGATTTCTACTGACAATTAAAGTATAATAAAATGTTTAAATGATGCGACATTGTTAAACACAAATCTATATAAATAAAACCGTAGAGATATGTGTGTTTGTAAATATCTAACAGGTAAACTATTAAACTACTGGTCAGATAGCACTGAAATTCTCAGGAAATTATATACATGCACCAAGGCTGGTTTGTAGCGAATAATATCGTTGCTTATATGCATGTATATCGCATTCAGACATCGGAAAATTTAATAAAACATTTAAAAATATAGTGCATGTGTGAATGTGCATATGTGAATGTCCATGTGTAAATGTGCGTGTGTGAATATGCATGTGTGAATGTGAATGTGTGAATGTGCATGTGTGAATGTCCATGTGTAAATGTGCATGTGTAAAAGTGCATGTGTGAATGTGCGTGTGTGAATATGCATGTGTGAATGTGAATGTGCATGTGTAAATGTGCATGTGTGAATGTGCATGTGTGAATGTGCATGTATAAATGTGCATGTATAAATATGCATGTGTGAATGTGCATATGTGAATGTGCATGTGTAAATGTTCATGTGTAAATGTGCATGTGTGAATGTTCATGTGTAAATGTGCATGTGTGAATGCGCATGTGTAAATGTGCATGTGTAAATGTGCATATGTGAATGTGCATGTGTAGATTTACATGTACAAATGTGCATATGTGAATGTGCATGTGTAAATTTGCATGTGTAAATGTGCATGTGTGAATGTGCATGTGTAAATGTGCATGTGTGAATGTGTAAATGTGCATGTGTAAATTTGCATGTGTAAATGTGCATGTGTAAATTTGCATGTATGAATGTGCATGTGTGAATGTGCATGTGTAAATGTGCATGTGTGAATGTGCATGTGTGAATGTGCATGTGTAAATGTGCATGTGTGAATGTGCATGTGTAAATGTGCATGTGTGAATGTGCATGTGTGAATGCGCATGTGTAAATGTGCATGTGTGAATGTGCGTGTGTGAATGTGCGTGTGTGAATGTGCATGTGTAAATGTGCATGTGTAAATGTGCATGTGTGAATGTGCATGTGTGAATGTGCATGTGTAAATGTGCATGTGTAAATTTGCATGTGTAAATGTGCATGTGTGAATGTGCATGTGTAAATGTGCATGTGTGAATGTGCATGTGTAAATGTGCATGTGTGAATGTGCATGTGTAAATGTGCATGTGTGAATGTGCCTGTGTGAATGTGCCTGTGTGAATGTGCGTGTGTAAATGTGCATGTGTAAATGTGCATGTGTGAATGTGCATGTGTGAATGCGCATGTGTAAATGCGCATGTGTAAATGTGCATCTGTAAATGTGCATGTGTGAATGTGCATGTGTAAATGTGCATGTGTAAATGTGCATGTGTGAATGTGCATGTGTGAATGTGAATATGTAAATGTGCATGTGTGAATGTGCATGTGTGAATGCGCATGTGTAAATGTGCATGTGTAAATGTGCATGTGTAAATGTGAATATGTAAATGTGCATGTGTAAATGTGCATGTGTGAATGCGCATGTGTAAATGTGCATGTGTGAATGCGCATGTGTAAATGTGCATGTGTGAATGTGAAAGGATGAATTTGGAGATGTGCCAAGAAGATGAGTCAAAGTTTTTCAAAAGACTGATTACACAGGATGAAACCTGGATCCATCACTTTGATCCAGAAATGCAGTGGAAGCACTTGGACTCACCACCTCCAAAGAAGGCAAGGATGCAGCCCTCCCCTGACAAGGTCATGCTCACAGTCTTCTGGAACTAGGACGGAGTAGTGATGACAGATTTCCTGGCAAAGGGTACCACAATTACAGGAGCCTATTATGCTTCACTTTTGAGGAAATTAAGGGAAGCTATCAAAATCAAGAGGTGAGGCAAGATCAGCAAAGGTACCCTCTTCCTGTAGTTCAACGCTCCGGTCCACAATTCGCATGTCACCAGATCAGAAACACGGGTGTGTGGTTATAAAATCCTTCCCCATCCTCCCTACTCTCCTGACCTTGCACCCTCTGACTTTTACCTCTTTCCAGCCATGAAGTTGTTTTTGAAAGGAAAGCGTTTCCCAGATGATGCAGCCTTGATTTATGAAGTAACGTTGTGGTTGGAAGACCAACCTGGGGTGTTCTACAAAAACAATCTCCAGAGGTGCATCAAACGATGGGAGAAATGTATAACTCTGGGTGGTTCTTATGTAGAGAATCACTAATAACTGTACCAAGTTTTGTTACTCTACTTCTATGGGAAGTGGCTCAGGGCATTACTTATTGCACGCTCCTTGTATATAACATTTTTGTATTTTCTTTTTAAATAAAAAGAAAAAAGGGTTTTTAATATAAATATCATACACTCCCCACCCCACCAAGAAAAAAAAATATAGGAGTATAGGTAGATATATACGAAATCCTAATAAAAAAAAATAGTATTGAAAACACATATAACGATATGATCAACTTTTTTTTTGATATATTGTTATAATATTCTCGCCACATACTCATTATTAACTAGCATATTGATATCATAATGTCAATTCATATCGTAATGTCAATTGTAAGAACATTCAAATACATTTTCCCTCTTGGTGCATTTTTGCAAGACTGGGAAGGATGAGGTTATGTCTAGGAATATAATATCAGGACAAAAGAAGATATACTATACTACTTACTTTCCAAGAAGGAGGTAATCCCTGGAAGATGGCCTCATAACAACAGAACGAAATGAAAACTGAACAAATACTATACTACTCTCCCGCCAAAAATAAATAAAATATCAAATTACACTGTTCTTCAAACGAGGAGGTATTTCCTAAGCGTATAGTCTTGTGACAATGGAACATATACTTTACTCCTCCAATAGAGGAGGAGGTAAGTGCTGGGAGGATTGTACTATGACCATAGAACAGATATCATACCACCTTCCCTGTTCTCTTCCAAAGGACAGTATCATGACAAGTGAATAGGCGTTATACTACCCCCTCTTGTTGAAATGAAGTAGATAATTCCTGGGAGGATGTTATCATAACAAACGAACATTTGCTACAGCAATCGCCCCAAATGGAGGAAATGTCTTGGTGGACATGCTTATTATGATAGAGTAGATATTATGCTAACACCTGAAGGAGGTAATGCATGGAAGAATAGTATCATGGCAACAAAAAGGAAACTACATTACCTTTTCCTTCTGAATTATAGTACACTAATTTGAAATAATAGGCAGAACTGAATTAAATGTCTAAGTTGATATTGAAGTTAAATGTCTAACTGAACTGAATTAAATGTCTAAGTTGATATTGAAGTCAAATGTCTAACTGAACTGAATTAAATGTCTAAGTTGATATTGAAGTTAAATGTCTAACAGAACTGAATTAAATGTCTAAGTTGAGTAAAATAGAAATAATAGTATAGTTTCAGTTTTAGAGAGCAGATACAAAATCTCCATTAACAACAACAGCAGCAATACTCTATATATTAATTTGTTTGTCCGTACAGTGTCACGTCATCATCATCGCAAACATTAATTAATGAAACGCGTCATCATCATCGCAAACATTAATTAATGTGAATTATCTCCCTTTATTGTTCAATCTTTATCAGTTATAAATCATTAACCCTTTTATTTCCCAAAAGTTCCCGAACAAAAAAAAAAAAAAAAAATAAATAAATAAAAAATAATAACTGTCTATTTATGGTTCCGGATTATTTTAAAGACAGTTATGCATAGAAGGTATCGTTCCAGTTTAAATAGTATAGTATTTTACTTACATTTTTAACGATGTCTTCTGTTTATTATTGTAGGAACGCTTATTCTATTTTATTCAGTAATAAATATATTTTTTACATTTAACGCTACGAGTACGTTTTTTTTTTTTTTTTTTTTTTTTACTGTGCCACTTTATGTTTTTTTTTTATTTACTTTTGAGTGAGCCTTACACAACAAAAAATATGTTTAGAAATACATGTTACAAAAGTCAAGAATGACTTTATTAAATAAATCACCAAAGTCACCATTCGCAAATACAGAGTCAAAACATATTTTACGTCTTGTTCTGTTTTGTTTTTGTTTTACGGCATATTAATCCTTTTTCGTGTTATTTAATGCCGAATCGAGTAATTTTGTAACATTTATACAGCTTCACGTTGTTTACATAGTTATTACTTATGTTTTGTTCGTTTTATTTTGCTTCTTTTACAGGCATTCATCTTCTAATGCCCACCGGCAGGGCATACATACAGTATTTAAATACTATAAAAAATGGACACAACAATTTTTTTTTAATATGAAGTAAAACAGTGTTTCATTACTTACGATTTAATTTATTTAAAGAAATATTTATTTCCTATTTAAAGATTTTCAGTATATTTTATTTAACTGAAGAATTTTTCCATTATTTTTATTGCATTGTTAGGTGAAGTTTCGGTAAATATCCAGATACGCTACTACAGAACACCGACCACTCTAATTTGTTTTTTTTATAGGTAATTGAGGTCGTTGACAACGAATCTGATAGTCAAACTTGGGGCAAATTTACCGTTTGCATGGTATTAACCCCCGAACCCACGAATAACTTTCCACCATTTTGCAGCTTCCGTTTACGCGCTACGCGCGTGCGCTGCAGCATGAACGACGGCTTGCTTCACCTAGCAAACTGCCTTCTCACATGGCGTACCAATCAAAAAATTACGGACTGACATTTTTTTAATGACTTACAGTTATAGAAAAGTACAACAAATTGAGGGCCTTTTTTTGTTTTGTCTCGCGTAGTTTTTAATGTGGTTTACAAAAACATAAGCACCAAACATCTTTATGTTTTTCATTCTTTTTTTGCGGGGGGGGGATTCAATTATAGAACTTATGTGGCTTAATAGGTGCTTTTGCAGTTTAGTTAAACGTTTTTCCGTAAGTAACGCACCGACATTTACCAATTAGAACACCATTTAACATTTTCCGAAGATTTTACTGTGTACATTGGGGGCGCGAGCGGGGGGGGGGCGGATGTGATGTTGGGGCGCGCGTGTCCCAACATCACATCCGCCCCCCCCCCGCTCGCGCCCCCAATGTACACAGTAAAATCTTCGGAAAATGTTAAATGGTGTTCTAATTGGTAAATGTCGGTGCCTTACTTACGGAAAATTTTAAAATTTTATGTTCCAGGTAAAAAAAAAAAAACCAACAGATAAATTACCCCCCCCCCCCTACTCCAACTTGGAGTGCTTTCCTTTTCTGGTTTTATTTCTTTTTCAGCTAATTTTAAATTTTCCACCCAAAAAGTGCTATAATGTATTTTTGAAAATTAGAAAATTCTATGTCCTGGAAAAAAAAAATTCCCTCCCCCCCAACGTAGTTTGCTTGGTGAAGCCATCATTTATGCTACAACGTGCATGCGCGTAGCATAAACGGAAGCTGCAAAATGGTGGAAAGTAGTTCGTGGGTGCAGGGGTAAATACCATGCAAACGGTAAATTTGCCCCAAGTTTGACTATCAGATTCGTTGTCAGCGACCTCAATTACCTATAAAAAAACAAATTAGAGTGGTCGGTGTTCTGTAGTAGCATATCTGGATATTTACCGTTTTTTTTTTCTTATTTTAAAACAAAATTATATAAAAAAAAAAGATACAAGACCATTAAATTTTTTTTCATTAAATCGCTATTTAGGTGAAGGTTCAAAATAGTTAACCCTTCTCCCCATAACCGTTTTTTTATGCAGTAAAATACTTTGTTTCAATAATTATGGTTTAAATAAACATTTATTCCTTATTTAAAGATTTACAGTATAATTTATTTAACTGAAGAAATATTTATTGTTCATACATATATTTTTCCCTTATTTTTTTTTACATTGTTAGGTGAAGTTTCAGAATAGTTAACCCCCCTCCTCATATTAAGAATGGCTTTCAGCATGATTCTTACAATAGTGCTATCAAAGTTTATTGATTTTTCTTATTTAACAAAAATTATAAAAAAGATACAAGAACATTTTAAACATTTTTTTCGTTAAATCGTTATTTAGGTGAAGGTTTAGAATAGTCAAACCCTCTCCCCTTATTAAGAATGGCATTTTTATTATTTCAGCATGATGCTTACATTTTTCTTTATATAAAAAAAAAAAAGATACAAGAAAATGTTAAGCTTTTTTTTTTTTAATTAAAATGTTAGATCAAAGTTCGGAATAACTTACTTTATAGCCAATTAGCCAGCTTACTTAACTATATAACATTGACAATAAATTTGATAGGTATAACCTACCTCACATCATTTTGATTATCGAAAAATCAAAATTTAACTGTACTTCATAAGATTTACAGAAACACTTCATTTTCTATGCATGTAATACACAAGAATCTGAATATTATAACAGATTACAATTTTTTTATGGAAAAAAACTTTTGTACAGAAAATTCAAAGTGTTCTATTTATATTATCAAGAAGTTGTGATGCATTAATTGAAATCTATATCAATAATTCGACTTAAAAATATTTGTGAATTTCCAAATCTTCATTGAATAAAATTCAAAATAAATAGAAAAGTCTATCGCATATGTAAAAGTTGACGGTTGCTTATTTAACTTCATTAAAAGCCATCAAAGTCAACTAAGAGCTGCTCAATATTCTGGCTTAATGGATCATTTAGCAAGGAATGAAGATGGTTATTCTGGTGTACCAGTTATTCTACCATCTACACTTACAGGAAGTCCTAGGAATCTACAACAGCTTTATCAAGATGCAATGGCAGTTTTCTGTGACCTATTCATTACTCACACATGTAATCCAAAATGTCCTGAAATATTAAATAAATTGGGGTCATCAGAACTTGCACAAAATCGATGTCAGCAATGTCACACAGTTTTTTAAATTCACAATCTGACCCCGAAGAACCTGCTGACTGACCACTATTCTCACTCCAAGCAGCTGATCGACGTCCCTGTCACCGCCTCAATCATCACCAGCACTTCCTGACAATATCAACAGCAGCATCAGTTACGATCGCATTGACCTTCAATAAAAGTTTAAACTAAAGTTCTTTGTTTGTTCTACTTGCTTCCATACGTTCATTTTTATAAGGATTTTCTTACTGATGTGTTTTAAAAGATTTTAACTACCGTGGAATTTCCACGGGTCCTGCTGCTAATAATAATAATAATAATAATAATAATAATAATAATAACAATAACAATAACAACAACAACAACAACAATACCAACAACAACAATAATAATAATAATAATAATAATAACAACAGCAATATAATAATAATAATAATAATAATATGTCTCCTCAGCAACCGACAAGGCTAACATGCTTGCCAGTCGGTTTGCCTCAAACTCCACACTGGACCCTTCCAACCACGCCCTACCTGACTTTCCTATGCGGACAGACGCCACACTAGACGATCTGAAAACCACCCCTGCTCAGGTGCATGCTATCATAAAAAACCTTGACACCTCAAAAGCATGTGGACCCGATCTTATCCCAGCTGTGCTATTAAAAAAGTGCTCAGCCGAAGTAGCTCCAGTTCTCTCCAAACTCTACAACAAATGTCTTAATGAAGCTTGCTTTCCGGGCTGTTGGAAAACTGCTTCTGTTGTACCAGTATTCAAGAATTCTGGCGAAAGGACAGACCCATCAAATTATCGCCCCATTAGCCTCCTCCCACTTTTTGCCAAAATATTTGAGACCATAATTAACCATGCTCTAGTCCATCATCTTACAGATGCTAAACTACTGACTGACAAACAATATGGATTTAGACAAGCCCGTTCCACAGCAGACATCCTCACCGTGATCTCTGAACGTATATACCAATCACTGGACAAAGCGGGGGAAGGCAGAGCGGTAGCTCTAGATATATCTAAGGCTTTTGACAGGGTATGGCATGAGGGTCTCCTCAGGAAGATTAGTTCTTACGGTATCACTGGTAGAATACTTAACATAATTAAATCCTTCTTAGATAAGAGAAAAATCCAGGTAGTCCTCGACGGTCGCACATCTAAACAATATGATATAAATGCGGGAGTGCCCCAGGGTTCTATCCTTGGACCTCTATTGTTCCTGATATTCATAAATGACCTCCCCGACAACATTGCCTCTGAGATGGGTATATATGCTGATGACACTACACTCTATGGCAGACACGACAGGAAGACGAATGAACACATTTCTAAAGAAATAGCAGAAACACTAGAGGAAGACCTCCAATCTGTAGTGGAATGGGGACAAAAGTGGTTGGTCGCGTTCAATGCTGCCAAGACTAAACTAGTTTCATTCAATAATTACAAGAAACCCTCTCTACCACCAATAGCAATGGCCAACGACTCTTTATCTGAGAGTCCATCTTTCAAACTCCTTGGCCTAACGTTCACAGGAAACATGAGTTGGAACAATTACATTGAAGGCATTGCCAGGGCCGCTGCAAGAAAGGTAGGCTCTCTCTACCGTGCTAGAAAACTACTAACACCCGAAAGTATCCTGTACCTCTATAAGGCCACCATTCGCCCATGTATGGAGTATTGCTGCCACATCTGGGCTGGTGCATCTGCTACTAGTCTCTCGCTCCTTGACAAGGTTCAAAAGAGAGTCGCAAATCTGATAGGCTTCAGCCTCTGTCCCATCGACGAAATGTTGCATCCCTCTGCCTGTTCTACAAGTATTTTAGTGGTGAATGCTCTGATGAACTGCAATCACTTGTGCCCCCACGACGCGAGCACCCTCGACAAACCCGACAGGCTACTAGATCCCACCCCCACACTGTAGAGGTCCCTAGATGTAAAAGATCTTTTTACTCCAATAGTTTCTTCCCCAGAACCGCAAGACTCTGGAATTCCATTCCAGGTCCCTGCTTCCCCAACAGTACTGACGTGCAGAAGTTCAAGTGTAACGTGAACCGACACCTTGCTGCCCAAATCCCTACATAGTACCCCAGTAGTTGTTGCCCCTGATAGTAGCCCCCTACACCAAAGTGGCAATTTGCCTTGTTTGGGGTGAAAATGTAATAAAAAAAAAAAAAAAAAAAAAAAAAAAAAATAATAATAATAATAACAACAACAACAATAATAATAATAATAATAATAATAACAACAGCAATAATAATAATAATAATAATAATAACAACAACAATAATAATAATAATAATAATAATAATAACAACAGCAATAATAATAACAACAATAATAATAATAACAACAACAATAATAATAATAATAATAATAATAATAATAATAATAATAACAATAATAATAATAATAATAATAATAATAATAATGACAACAACAATAACAACAACAACAACAACAACAACAACAACAACAACAATAATAATAATAATAATAATAATAATAATAATAATAATAATAATAATAATAAATACCTTTAACAAGTTAGCGTTTCTTGGAATTTTTTTCAGTTTTATTTATTAAAAGTTAAATTTGATTATTGCATTAACTTGTAATTAAGCCAATTATTTATTTTATGGTATTTAGCTTATTGCTATAATGTTTTAAATTATATTTTAAATATAATGATTTTTTAATTTCTAATGTTTGCAATTATTCGATATACACGAGGAAATAATTACTAGGGCTATGACAACAGCATATTCTTTTCATTGTTGTGACTCTCGATTGTTTATCCGACACAATTAGACAGTTAATCAACCCGGAACCACATCACTCTATATAAAAGCATATAAGATATCAACGGATACACAGTCGAAAGTCAAAACAATGAAAAGAATATGTTGTCATAGCCCTAACAATTACTAATGAATAATTTAATTAAATATTTTATTCCTAACAGAGTTATGTACCTTGGTTTTTATAAGACCATACGGAATTAGCTCCCTTACATATTTTCTTTACAGATATGATTTCGTTTACTATTAATCTTCCGAGAAAACGCATCTACCAAAGCCTGCAAGGAGGTTATGTCTTCCCCACCTTTCCCAATGTGATATTGTCCCCACGGCTTTAGTAAAATATTTGCCTCTTCTTACTTTTTAAAAAATGATTTCGGCTAAAGAAACGTGTTTAGAATGTGTTCACGTAAAATGAAGCACACACACACACACACACACACGCACGCACCCACACACACACACACGCACGCACACACACACACACGCACGCACACCCACACACACGCACACACACACACACGCACACACACACACGCACACACATACGCGCATGCACAGATACACGCATTATTAGTGGCCACTATGTGTTATCTGGATTATCTATCGGTACATTCGATTTCAGAAAACTCAACTTTTCAAAGGAACCGATTGATAATCAAAATAATGTATAGCGAGCGTTGATTAAAAATATTTTTGATCTTGCAAAAGCAACTGTTGTTATTTCTCCTATATTATTTCTCGTATATTAGTGGCCTGGCTTGGAGACAACCAAGCAAAAAACTCTAATCAAAGTTCATCCCAAAGCAGTAAAACTGAAGCTGGTCTGCCAAGACACTATATATACAAATTATTGGTTTGAAAATATAAGTTCTTTGTTTTTACCAATTGTCATAAAATTTGAACCACAGAATATTATAATAATCTTCAAAAAGCCTGCAAATTTTCCCATAGAAGCACTAATAATATATATGGACCTAAGTCTTTCAGCTTCTTAAACTATTCAAGATGTTGTTTAAAAATACTAAAAATCTCAAGACCTTCGTTGGACAATTTCTAATTTGTAAATTAATCAGTTTTTTACAGTTATCATATAGTAGTTTGCTCCAAAGAATTTACGCCAGTCTTCACGTGGAACTATGATATTAATATATTAATATTCTTATTTGCCATGAAAAATTATTTTAAGGATTAAAAAATCAAATCAGTATTTTTCATGACTTTTCAATCTTGTTGATTAGGTACTGCCTTCTTCAAAATCAACCGTCAATATTACAGATATGAAATCATTTTTTCCTGGTACGTCTTTGGCAGATGCTACGTCTCTAAGAGACACATTAGACTCTCTACAATCTGCATGGAGTACTAGAGCATACTAGGGGTTCGCCTCTATGAGCTCTACCTCGTCCACCAATTCGTCATTCATGAGGTAATGTCATCTCAGAGTACTGGGTCGATAGAGCCAAGATGGAAGCGAAGCTCCCATTTAATTCCATTGCTGAAAAGGTAAAAATCTTTTGTGTGCGGTGGCATTTGTGGCAGTAGACAATAGTGATCAAATGGCGCATAATGCGACAGGAAGGAGATTTTCCCAATTATCAATCGAACATCCATGTTGCCAATTGAATGGTCTTCCAAATAATGCCGTTATGTCTTTTGCATTGACCATACTCTTTAGTTGTAGGAAGTTATCTGGCTTATAGCTACTCCTCATTCCTGTAGAAATTGTCGAAGCTGCTCTGACCTGACAGAAACCCCTCAGTCTGAATGTATATAGACAGGAACTCCAAAGACAGCGAATAGGGAGCAAAGGCATTGTATAATTGCAGTAGCTGATATGACAATATCGTCGTTAATATATATCGGATCCTTGTTTTGCTTGATAAGGATCCTTTAAAATCAAATCTTTCAAACGGTTGTGTTGCTTTTATTAAAAAGCGAGTTTTAGGTTTTAAAACTTAGGCTTTATTTCAGCACATGTTCGACAGGAATTTGTAATTCTTTTTACTTCCTTCACTGAGAAAGGCAAGTTTCTACACCTAACAACATGAACCATTCGAACCTAGGTGACAGAGATTGTTATGTAGCGTTCAGAGTTTGTCCTCGCTTGATGCCATACAGCATACTCTTGACAGTGTATCAACTGTTAAGTTCTCCTTGCTGAATCGGTAGCTGACGTCAAAGGAGAAACAAGGTAGTTCAATTCTCCACCTCGCTATTTTCTTATTCTTTATTTTGCTTGTCGTCTTAAAGTTAAACATGAAAGCAACTGATTTAAGGCCAGTAATAAGTTTAAAGTGGCGCCAGATTTCTTAATGTTTTGATTATGGCATAGGTTTCCTTTTCAATTGTAGGGTGTTGTCGTTCAGCCTGTGAGAGAATCCTTGAAAAATAGGCTACAAGACGATCAGCTTGTCTCAGAGAAGCATCAATAACACAGTCTGATGCATCCATTTCAACAACCAGAGGAATATTTTGGTCTATTGTTACAATTTCTGATTCTGCAATATCCTTTTTCATTTCCTTGAATGCTTCAACAGTTTGACAGGACAGAGAAAACGTCTCTACCAAAGGCCCACAATTACATTCAACCAGTATTGACGAATTTGAATTCAGACAAAACGGGCATTCGTTTTTCAGATGAAACCTATTCATTCAGCTGATGGCAGAATTGTCCACAGTGACGACGTACCAATCGAAACATTAATAGATTCTGGAGTAGACACCACTATTATCGATGACAAAACGTTTTAAGTACGGCCAAATATAACATAAAAAGAAACAAGTTATAAACCAAAAGCCTATGTGGTAATACTCTAATATAATTAAGAGGAGAATTTTTCGCCACATTTAAAAATTATCCCAGAAGAAAAGCTCAAAGTATTCATTACAAAGTGTATCAGGGTGATAACATATAAAGTAAGCGGACCAGTATCGACCACCTCACAGGTAAAATGGATTACAACAAAAACTTTCTCGAAACCAACAAAAGAAATTCTAGATGGGCACGTACCCCCATTAGAAAGATTAGGAAGAATTCACAATTTCCAACTTAAAATTAAAATAGATGACAACACTATACCCGTTGCACAACTGTCAAGACGAACACAATTATAGACACAAGCAGTAGAGGAAAGAAATCAAAGAAATGCTAGATATCAAAAGAAATTTGGCCGTTGCTATTAGTAGCAGCATTCGATACTAACAGCGAAACTTCAAACGGAAAAATTAGAATATGTACCGACTTACTTGTGGCAAATAAAACAAACGCACTTTCTATCAAATACTAACAGTTGAAATGTTACTGAGTGAGATTGGCAATGCAAACATTTTCTCACAAATCGATTTTAACTCTTATTACCACCAAATAAAACTGGATGCCAAATCAGGCAGACGATATTCTAATCTGTGAAAAAGACGCAAGAGAATATAACAAAATCCTTCATATAGTATTAAGCACCTGGAAAGAAAACAACCTCAAAAAAGCAAAAGCATATTCCATTGTGAAGAAATTGAATTCCATGGTTTTATAGTATCCATTGCAGGGATTAAACTCGAAAATAAAAGCAATCAGAAATTTCAAAAACCCTGAAAACATCTAAGATATACGTAATTCCTTGGCCTAATCGATTACCTCGCAAAGTTTATTCCACAGCTAGCAACACTCGCCAAACCATGACAAAAGTTAATGCAAGCAAACATGGATGGAGGAGAAAAACCTTGTTTTCACATTTTCTGAAGAATGTAGAACAATTCAGAAAAAGCCGCTGATGCACTTTGACCTAAAAATGCAAACATTTGTTATAGTAGATACCAGTCCTATGAGATAAGGGGCAATACTGTGACAAATCTATGGGATAAGGGGCAATACTGTGACAAATCTATGGGATAAGGGGCAATACTGTGAAAAACTATGGGATAAGGGACAATACTGTGACAAAACTATGGGATAAGGGGCAATACTGTGACAAAACTATGGGATAAGGGGCAATACTGTGACAAAACTATGAGATAAGGGGCAATACTGTGACAAAACTATGGGATAAGGTGCAATACTGTGACAAAACTGTGGGATGAGGGGAATTACTGTGACAAAACTATAGGATAAGGGACAATACTGTGACAAAACTGTGGGATAAGGGGCAATACTGTGACAAAACTATGGTATAAGGGACAATACTGTGACAAAACTATGGGATAAGGGGCAATACTGTGACAAAACTATGGGATAAGGGGCAATACTGTGACAACACTATGGGATAAGGGGCAATACTGTGACAAAACTATGGGATAAGGGGCAATACTGTGACAAAACTATGGGATAAGGGGCAATACTGTGACAAAACTATGGGATAAGGGGCAATACTGTGACAAATCTATGGGATTTGGGGCAATACTGTGACAAAACTATGGGATAAGGGGCAATACTGTGACAAAACTATGGGATAAGGGGCAATACTGTGACAAAACTATGGGATAAGGGGCAATACTGTGACAAAACTCTGGGATAAGGGGCAATACTGTGACAACACTATGGGATAAGGGGCAATACTGTGACAAAACTATGGGATAAGGGGCAATACTGTGACAAAACTATGGGATTAGGGGCAATACTGTGACAAAACTATGGGATTGGGGCAATACTGTGACAAAACTATGTGATAAGGGGCAATACTGTGAAAAAACTATTGGATTGGGGAAATACTGTGACAAAACTATTGGATTAGGGGCAATACTGTGACAAAACTATGGGATTAGGGGCAATTCTGTGACAAAACTATGGGATAAGGGAAAATACTGTGACAAAACTATGGGATAAGGGACAATACTGTGACAAAACTATGGGATAAGGGGCAATACTGTGACAAAACTATGGGATAAGGGGCAATACTGTGACAAAACTATGGGATAAGGGGCAATACTGTGACAAAACTATGGGATAAGGGGCAATACTGTGACAAAACTATGGGATTAGGGGCAATTCTGTGACAAAACTATGGGATAACGGGGCAATACTGTGACAAAACTATGGGATAAGGGGCAATACTGTGACAAAACTATGGGATAAGGGACAATACTGTGACAAAACTATGGGATTGGGGCAATACTGTGACAAAACTATGGGATAAGGGGCAATACTGTGACAAAACTATGGGATAAGGGGCAATACTGTGACAAAACTATGGGATAAGGGGCAATACTGTGACAAAACTATGGGATAAGGGGCAATACTGTGAAAAAACTATGGGACAAGGGGCAATACTGTGACAAAACTATGGGATTAGGGGCAATACTGTGACAAAACTATGGGATTGGGGCAATGCTGTGACAAAACTATGGGATAGGGGACAATACTGTGACAAAACTATGGGATAAGGGGCAATACTGTGACAAAACTATGGGATTGGGGCAATACTGTGACAAAACTATGGGATAGGGGACAATACTGTGACAAAACTATGGGATAAGGGGCAATACTGTGACAAAACTATGGGATTGGGGCAATACTGTGACAAAACTATGGGATAGGGGACAATACTGTGACAAAACTATGGGATAAGGGGCAATACTGTGACAAAACTATGGGATTGGGGCAATACTGTGACAAAACAATGGGATAGGGGACAATACTGTGACAAAACTATGGGATAAGGGGCAATACTGTGACAAAACTATGGGATAAGGGGCAATGCTGTGACAAAACTATGGGATAAGGGGCAATACTGTGACAAAACTATGGGATTGGGGCAATACTGTGACAAAACTATGGGATTAGGGGCAATACTGTGACAAAACTATGGGATAAAGGGCAATACTGTGACAAAACTATGGGATTAGGGGCAATACTGTGACAAAACTATGGGATAAGGGGCAATACTGTGACAAAACTATGGGATTAGGGGCAATACTGTGACAAAACTATGGGATAAGGGGCAATACTGTGACAAAACTATGGGATAAGGGGCAATACTGTTACAAAACTATGGGATAAGGGGCAATACTTTGACAAAACTATGAGATTAGGGGCAATACTGTGACAAAACTATGGGATAAGGGGCAATACTGTGACAAATCTATGGGATAAGGGGCAATACTTTGACAAAACTATGGGATTAGGGGCAATACTGTTACAAAACTATGTGATAAGGGGCAATACTTTGACAAAACTATGGGATTAGAGGCAATACTGTGACAAAACTATGGGATTAGGTGCAATACTGTGACAAAACTATGGGATAAGGGGCAATACTGTTACAAAACTATGGGATAAGGGGCAATACTGTGACAAAACTATGAGATAAGGGGCAATACTGTGACAAAACTATGGGATAAGGGGCAATACTGTGACAAAACTATGGGATAAGGGGCAATACTGTGACAAAACTATGGGATAAGGGGCAATACTGTGACAAAACTATGGGATAAGGGGCAATACTGTGACAAAACTATGGGATAAGGGGCAATACTGTGACAAAACTATGGGATTAGGGGCAATACTGTGACAAAACTATGGGATTAGGGGCAATACTGTGACAAAACTATGGGATAAGGGGCAATACTGTGACAAAACTATGGGATAAGGGGCAATACTGTGACAAGACTATGGGATAAGGGGCAATACTGTGACAAGACTATGGGATAAGGGGCAATACTGTGACAAAACAAACAAGGGTACTCATCCCTATCAGCTACGCATCTGCAACTTGAACAGAAGGCGAACAACGGTACTATCAATTAGAAAAAGAAGCTCTAACAATTGTATGGGTTTACTGAAAATTCCTCTTTTTCATTTATGGAAAGAACTTTCTCATAATGACCGATCATAAAGAATTAACATCTTCAAACCTAAAGCTAACACTTTCACCCAAATTTGGCCACTGATTTTACGTCTATAACAATATTATTCTATAAAATATATTAACGAAAAAGATAACTCGATAGGAAACTTATGGAGTATCTAAATGTAATAATTGCCGACAGTTATAGCTAACAGCATTCCAAAATCAATCACATTATCGGAGATAATGGAGGGATCTCAACAGGATCCATCATCACAGCAGTGTAAAAAAAGCAAAAAAAGCAATTAAACAAAACGGCTGGACTAATAAACACGTGTGAAATGAACTGATAACAAAACCAAACATAGTCATACGCAGAGTGAGAAGCATCATAACCCAAAACCTACAGAAACGAATCCTGAAATTGACACATGAGGCACATATGCGGATAATGAAAACAAAAGTCTTTATCAGAACTAATTTGAGATAGAAATATCACATTCTCAGTCAGTCGGGAATCCCATTCGTCTTTATTGGCTTTATTATCATTCCTTTTATGTGAGAAGTTAAATTAATTATTATCGATCTATCTATCTATCCAGAAACTGGCAATTCGACATCTTCAACTTCAGCTCGTGCTCTGTCAATTGTCAAGGATCCCAAAATCTTATGACATTGATATTATTCATACCATAGAAAAATAATTTACACTTCTCTGCACTACGAACTCAACTGTATAAAAACTCCATGAGCTATGGACAGACTCAACGAGATCGCAATTAAACTAACCCATATGACGTACAAAAGCTTCTTTCCTGGCCTTCTTTTTTTAGGATCACTTGCCAATACTCGAACCTTAAGTTTAAAGTTGAAAAGCTGGTATATTTCCCAAACAAGGCAACTATTTCATTGATTAGAAATATGATCACCATCAACATGAAAACAATGCTTGCTCTTCTTCTATGATTCAAATTTCCCTATTTTGTCCATTCTCAGCATGTCGTCCACCACCTCGTCCTCCAATTTCCTCTTGTGAACTGGAGCCTGGTAAGGCCATAACTTAACGGAATGGAGGAGTGATTACCATATTGATTCCACATTAACCGTTGTAATTTGATCAAATCCTTGTTGGTGTCGGTAACTAAGTCTTCAGGTGCATTTCATGGGCCATCTTATCGGTCAGAGCTTTTCCATCTTTATTTTTACAATTCTGCACGTCGTGTTAGCCATTAACACATAGATCGACTCCTGCCACTTTAACTATTAAGAATCCAATAACACAGTAAACAAAAGCAAACAAAACCTTTTGATATTGGATTCTTGACATCATTAATTGCCATTTTGGAATCGAAAGCATCACTATTCTCAAAAACTACTATAACAAGCGACAGAAAGTAATAATAATAATAATAATAATAATAATAATAATATTAATGATAATAATAATAATATTAATAGTAGTAATAATAATAATAATAATAATAATAATAATAATAATAATAATAATGCAAAAAACTGTATCTTAGCACACAGACAAATGGTACAAGCACAAACCGACATCAGAACCTGAAAACGAAAATCACAAAATCCTATAGACATGGATATATAAACAGATACGCCAATTTAAGCAAGAAGACCGGATCTCATGATAATAAGAAGGAAAAGTCATATCAGTGATTATGCTGTTCCATCAGACCAAAAAGTGAATATCAAAGAGACAGAGACACGAATCAAACACGCAGAACTGGCAAGAGAATTCGAGGCGATATGGAAGATGAAGAAAGTAAAAATAGCACCAGCAATGTACAGAAACAATCCTGAAAAACTTGGAAAAAAGAATGAGTGAATTTGGAACCAGAGAAATGACTGAAAAGATACAACGGATAAGAATAATGAACACACCTTAAATATTAAGGAAAACTTTTGAATGTGGAGACTGATGAATCTGAGTCGGATATATAGAAACTGTTACAGATGTTAAGTACAAAGAAACCCCACATGGAATCATGAAAACTGAAATTGCATAATTATAAGCTAATCCGCCCTCTCCCCCGAAAAAATTGTAGTGTCGGCATAATTTGGCATAACAGCCAATAATCAAGGAGTGTCAACGAGGATGGAATGACCGAAGAGAGAAAGCAGCAACTTGACCTCCACAGAATAAGTGTTAAGAGGCTTATTGTCACCGAAATTCCAGTGAAGACTAATCAACGAGAAATTAAATGTGCTATTACGATAATGCAAACTAATTTGTACCTGTTATTGAAAGAGATGTGGAGTACTAGAAATCTGGAGAGACTTGTTGTCACTGAGACTCCAGGGAACACTACAGGTTGTTCTCAGAGAAAATTCTTTGATGATAGTCTCTATGAAAACTCTTAGTGAACAACAACAACAACAAAAATTAAGGAAAGAAAATGGACCCTTGATGGGAACTGAAACTGGAAACCCAGAAATAAACTTAAAAAAAGAAAGCAAAGTGATAAATAAGAAGAGGATGGGAAAGTAGAAAATAGCAGAGAGAGGCTAAACAAGAAACTTAAAGGACTGAAGTTAAAAAAGCAAGAAAAAGAAGGGAGATTAAGGCAATACAGATATAAATCTGAACAAAGCAAAACAGGATCTTTGAAAACAATTAAAGTCAATTTTATCAAAATGTAAACGGAGGAGAAACAAAAAGAGAACAACCGGACTCGACAGAAACCAAATTCTATGGGAAGAGCGACAGATCACAATAGAAATGGTGAATGACTGAAAAACATCAAAGATGAGTCACAACGAATCGAAAAAACAGAGAATGAAATCAGCAAGGAAACCTTAAAAAATCCACGAAAAACGAAGAGGCCAGGTTACGACGGAATACATGCATACTGGTTCAAAAACTTCACAACATTACATGAAAATTCAGAACCTAAAAAATGTATTCATGAAGCAGACGTGCCAACAGGAGAATCACACTGCTGCAAAAAGACATGGAAAAAGGAACCATACCCCCAAAACATGTTTATCTACAATGTGAAAATTTTAACAGCATAACTGAGGGAACAAATTTATCATTCTCCTCATAATCGCAGAACAGAAATGATGCTAAAAAAAGGTAAAAAAGAACAACTAATCTACTAAAAGATCCTAAAGGAGGTACAAAGTAGAAAAAAAAGAGCCATGGCATGGATCGACTATAAGAGCAAGCACATATAATAAGAGGGCTGGGAATGTACAAAATATCAGACAATATTATCAATTTGATTGAAAATGCAACTTAAACTTCAACTAACAGATGGACATTGCATTACTCACATTTAAATACAAAGAGGTATCTTCCAAGGTGATTCTCTTTCACCTCTTCTGTTGATGAAAGTTGTGATTCCCTCTTACAATATACTAAAGAAATGCCAAACCGGATACAAATTCACTAATACAAATGAAAGAATGAACATCCTAATGTACATGGATGACCTGAAACTGTTTGCAAAAATCAAGAAAGAACTAGATACAATTATAAATCTAAACAGAATCTTCAACCAGGATTTCCGAATGGAATTCGGTATGGAAAAGTACACACTGCTGATCATGAGAAGGGGAAAATTGGAGGCATCTATCCAACCAAATAGAGATAAGGGCACTAAGTCCACATAATAACTACAAATATTTGGAAGTTCTGGAAGCAGACACATTCAAAAAAGCAGAAACGAAAGAAAGAATTGGAAAGGAATGGCTCAGAAAAATAAGAAAACTTCCAGAAACTAAACTATAGTAGAAAGCTAATAAAATGTATAAACACATGGGCAGTGTTAAGATATTCTGGACTGTTCATAGGTTGACTAAAGAAGAACCGAGTCATTGTAACCATGACTACACACAATGCAATACACCCAAAGGATGATGCCAACCAGTTCTATGCGAAAAGTAAAGATGGAGGAAGAGAACTAGTTTGTATAGAAGACCGCGTAAATGACACAAAAAATAATTTAAGAATGCATAATGCAGAACATTGAAGAATAATTACTGCAACAAGAGACACTGAAAAAAAAAAACGAACAAAACAGAAAAAAAGGAATCCAAGGGATAAGACGAGGAAAGAAAAATAGGACGAGAAACAGTTACATGGACGATTCATTAAGGTGACAAAAGATGAAACTAACAAAAACAATTAGACATGGCTACAAAAAAACGTAAACAGAGAAACTGAATCCCTAATAACAGCCGCACAAGATTACACGATTAGAAAAAATCAGATCAAAGCAAGGATCGACAAGAAAACATCAAATGCAAACTATGTGGGCAATGAGACGAAACAATAAACCACATAAGTGAATGCAGCAAACTAGCTCAAAAAGAATATAAAAATAGACACGATCAACTGGGGAAGGCAGTACACCAGGAATTATGCTGACAACTGCAACTTGAAAACTCAGAGAAATGGTACAAGCATAAACTTACAAGAGTACTTGAAAATGAAAGTTAAACGGATAAAACCATCCAAACAAGAAGACCAGATATCATAATTGTTAGCAAGAAGAAAAAGTTCTGCCGGATTGTAGATTTTGCCTTTCAAGGAGACCACAGAGTGAATATCAAAGAGGAGCGGAGCAAATACGCAGAACTGGCCAAGGAGTTCAAAGGGATATAGAAGATGAAGAAAGTTACGATAATATCAATAATAGTAGGAGCACTAGGAACAATACCGAAAAACTTTGAAACAAGAATGGGAGAGATAGAAATCAGAGGGATGACTGAGAAAATACGACGGATAACTATAATGAAAACGGCTGAAATATTTTTAGAAATCAAATAAAAACTTGATTTTAAAAAGATTTTTGAAGAATAAGGTGCTTGAAAAATAGTCTTCCTGTCACTCGTATCTTTCGTAACCTGGATTTTTCGTATGTAGAAACAAGAAAATGGTCACATCACATTAGTGTTGGGACGATTAATCAAACTTAGAACCAAAGATCAGAAAAATCGGGATGTTTGGCAGCATCAGAATCGCGAATATTTGTGCCCAGTTTCTTTTGACTATCTTTTTTGATTTGATTTTGTTTAAAACAAATTCTTCCACTGCTTGTAGTAGTAAATAAATATTGATTGATTTTAAATGAGCAGTAAACCATAAATCTATAGATTACCTGCAACATTTATTCTGTTACGTTTGAGAAAATATATGTTATTTTAACATGAGTTTTTATGTTAATCGAAAAAATAATTTTATATTTGGAGAGTTATAAAGAATTGGAATCAGGAATTTAGTACTGAATCGATAATTATATTGAAATCACGAAAATATTGGAATTGTCCCATTACTGATACACACACACACACACACACACACACACACACACACACACACACACATATATATATATTTACTAGCATGGTCGATATGAAGTTTGAAACAAACGTGCTATACTAAGGATATTAATCATTTTCATCGTAGGCAACGTCGATACCCCCACAACAATTTCAAAAATAAAAGAACAGATAAAACATGTAAATGTAATCGCCCCCAAAAGGAAGTGCGTGATACCCTCTCCACCAGATATTTTGCCAGACTGGATACAAAGAGAAGAAGCTATTCTCTGGATATTGAGCACTTTTTGTTGCCCGTGCGCTGGACACCATCCCCGCCAAAAGGAAAATAAAATAAAAATAATTGAATCAAAACAACTTTTGTTTCAATAAAAATAGCAGCGATTGCCGAAGAGACTAAAAAAAAGTAGCCGTGTAGACAGACTCCAACCTGAAACACGAATAAAAGGAAATGCTAATTTGTCCACTGAAGAAACATTGACGTTTATAAACATTAGGAACTTACAAACCGTTGCCATCATTATACACATTATGTAGTGACGTCACCATTTCGTGTGTTTACGATAGTTTGGGTCAATTTCTATAATTTATGGCAGAATTTATGAATAAATAAAATGTGCAATAAAAAATTGAATGAGAAACAATATAAGACTTACCTTTTATAAAACAAACAGATTTTTAATAACGAACTACACAAACGATAAAACAAATTTTAACTGTTCTGTTGATACCTGTATGTAAAGATGATGTTTATACATGTATGTAAAGATGATATTGATACATGTATGTGAAGATGATGTTGATACATGCATATAACGATGATTTTGATACATACATCAAAAGTTGATGTTGATACATGTATCTTAAGATGATGTCGATACATATATGTAAAGATGATGTTGAAACATGTATCTAAACACGATGTTGATGCTTGTATCTTAAGATGATGTTTATACATGTATCGAAAGATGATGTTGATACATGTATCTAAAGGTGATGTTGATATGTGTATCCTAAGATGATGTTGATACATGTATTTAAAGATGATGATACATGTATGTACAGATGATGTTGATACATGTATCTAAAGATGATGTTGACACATGTATCTTAAGATGATGTTAATACATGTATCTAAAGATGATGTTAATACATGTATTTGAAGATGATGTTGATACATGTATCTTTAGATGATGTTGATACATGTATCTTAAGATGAAGTGGATACATGCATCTAAAGATGATGTTGATACATGTATCTTAAGATGAATTTGATACATGTATCTTAAGATGATGTTGATAAATTTATCTTAAGATTATGTTGATACATGTATCTAAAGATGAAGTTGACACATTTATCTAAAGATGATGTTGATACATGTATGTAAAGATGATGTTGATACATGTATCTAAAGGTGATGTTGATACATGTATCCTAAGATGATGTTGATACATGTATTTAAAGATGATGTTGATACATGAATCTAAACATGATGTTGATACATGTATCTTAAGATGATGTTGATACATGTATGTAAAGAGGATGTTGATACATGTACCTAAAGATAATATTGATACATGTATCTTAAGATATTGTTTATAGATGTATGTAAAGATGATGTTGATATATGTAACTAAAGGTCATGTTGATATATGTATCTTAAGATGATTTGATACATGTATGTAAAAATGATGTTGAAACATGTATCTAAAGGTGATGTTGACACATGTATGTAAAAATGATGTGTAGACATGTATGTAAAGATGATGTTGATACATGTATCTACAGATGATGTTGATACATGTATATGAGGATGATGTTGATACATGTATGTAAAGATGATGTTGATACATGTATCTTAAGATGATGTTGATACATGTATGTAAAGGGTATGTTGATACACGTATTTAAAGATGATGTTGATACATGTATGTAAAAATGATGTTGATAAATGTATGTAAAGATGATGTTGATACATGCATCTAAATATGATGTTGATACATGCATCTAAATATGATGTTGATACATATATGTAAAGATGATGTTAATACATGTATCTTAAGATGATTCTGGTACATGTATGTAAAGGTGATGTTGATACATTTATCTTTAGATGATGTTGATACATGTATCTTAAGATGCTGTTGATACGTGTATCTTAAAATGATGTTTATACATGTATGTAAAGATGATGTTGATACATGTATCTGAAGATGATGTCGATGCATGTATGTAAAGATAATGTTGATACATTTACGTAAAGATGATGTTGCTACATGTATCTTAAGATGATGTTGAAACATGTATCTAAAGATGGTGTTGATACATGTATCTAAAGATGATGTTGACACATGCATCTAAAGATGATGCTGATACATGTATGTAAAGATGATGTTGATACAAGTATCCTAAGATGATGTTGATACATACATGTAAAGGTGATGTTGATACATGTATGCAAAAATGATGTTGATACAGGAATAAAGATGATGTTTATACATGTATGTGAAGATAATGGTGATACATGTATCTTAAGATGATGAGGATATATGTATCTAAAGACGATGTTGATACATGTATGATTAGATGATGTTGATAGATGTATCTAAAGATGATGCTGATACATGTATCTTAAGATGATGTTGATTCATGTATGTAAAGACGATGTTGATAAATGTATCTAAACATGATGTTGATACATGTATCTAAAGATGATGTTGATACATGTATGTAAAGACGATGTTGATACATGTATCTAAACATGATGTTGATACATGTATCTAAAGATGATGTTGATACATGTATATAAAGATGATGTTGATACATGTATCTAAACATGATGTTGATACATGTATCTTGAGATGATGTTGATACATGTATGTAAAGATGATGTTGATACATGTATCTAAAGATAATGTTGATACATGTATATAAAGATGATGTTGATGCATGTATCTAAACATGATGTTGATGCATGTATCTAAAGATGATGTTGATACATGTATCTAAAGATGATGTTGATACATGCATCAAAAGATGATGTTGTTACATGTATGTAAAGATGATGTAAATACATGTATCTTAAGATGATTCTGATACATGTATGTAAAGATGATGTTTATACATGTATCTTTAGATGATGTTGATACATGTATCTTATGATGCTGTTGATACGTGTATCTTTAAATAATGTTTATACATGTATGTAAAGATAATGTAGATACATTTATGTAAAGATAATGTTGATACATGTATGTAAAGATGATGTTGATACATGTACCTTTAGATGATGTTTATACACGTATCTAAAGGTTATGTTGATACATGTATGTAAAGATGATGTTGATACATGTATCATAATGTGATGTTGATACATACATGTAAAGATGATGTTGATACATGTATGTAAAAATGATTTTGATACATGTATCTAAAGGTGATGTTGACACATGTATGTAAAAATGATGTTGAGACATGTATGTAAAGATGATGTTGATACATGTATCTACAGATGATGTTGATACATGTATATGAGGATGATGTTGATACATGTATGTAAAGATGATGTTGATACATGTATCTTAAGATGATGTTGATACATGTATGTAAAGGGTATGTTGATACACGTATTTAAAGATGATGTTGATACATGTATGTAAAAATGATGTTGATAAATGTATGTAAAGATGATGTTGATACATGCATCTAAATATGATGTTTATACATGCATCTAAAGATGATTTTTATACATATATGTAAAGATGATGTTAATACATGTATCTTAAGATGATTCTGGTACATGTATGTAAAGGTGATGTTGATACATTTATCTTTAGATGATGTTGATACATGTATCTTAAGATGCTGTTGATACGTGTATCTTTAAATGATGTTTATACATGTATGTAAAGATGATGTTGATACATGTATCTGAAGATGATGTCGATGCATGTATGTAAAGATAATGTTGATACATTTACGTAAAGATGATGTTGCTACATGTATCTTAAGATGATGTTGATACATGCATGTAAAGATGATGTTGCTAGATGTATCTAAAGATGATGTTGACACAGGTATTTTAAGATGATGTTGATTCATGTATGTAAAAATGATGTTGATACATGTATCCTAAGATGATGTATATACATACATGTATCAAAAAAAATCAGGTTGATACAAGTATCTTTAGATGATGTAAATACATGTATCGATAGACGATGTTGATAAATGTATGTTAAGATGATGATGATAGATATATCTAAAGATGATGCTGATACATGTATCTAAAGATGATGTTGATACATGTATCTAAAGGTGATGTTGATACATGTATGTAAAAATGATGTTGAGACATGTATGTAAAGATTATGTTGATACATGTATCTTAAGATTATGTTGATACATGTATATGAGGATAGTGTTGATACATGTATCTAAACATAATGTTGATACATGTATCTTTAGATGATGTTGATACATGTATGTAAAGATTATGTTGATACATGCATCTAAAGATGATGTTGATACACGTATGTAAAGATGATGATAATACATGTATCTTAAGATGATTCTGATACATGTATGTAAAGATGATGTTGATACATGTATCTTATGATTCTGATGAAACGTGTATCTTTAAATGATGTTTATACATGTATGTAAAGATGATGTTGATACATGTATCTGAAGATGGTGTTGATCCATGTATGTAAAGATAATTTTTATACATGTATCTTAAGATAATGTTGATACATTTATGTAAAGATAATGTTGATACATGTATGTAAAGATGATGTTGATACATGTACCTTTAGATGATGTTTTTACACGTATCTAAAGATTATGTTGATACATGTATGTAAAGATGATATTGATACATGTATGTAAAGATGATGTTGATACATGTATCTAAACATGATGTTGATACATGTATCTAAAGATGATGCTGATACATGTATATAAAGATGATGTTGTTACATGTATGATAAGATGATGTTGATAGATGTATCTAAAGATGATGCTGATACATGTATCTTAAGATGATGTGAATACATGTATCTAAACATGATGTTAATACATGTATCTAAAGATGATGTTGGTACATGTATGTAAAGATGATGTTGATACATGCATCTAAACATGATGTTGATACATGTATCTAAAGATGAGGCTGATACATGTATATAAAGATGATGTTGTTACATGTATGTAATACGGATGTTGATACATGTATCTAAATATGATGTTGATACATGTATATAAAGATGATGTTGATAAATGTATCTAAACATGATGTTGATACATGTATCTAACGATGATGCTGATACATGTATCTTAAGATGATGTTGATACATGTATCTAAATATGATTTTGATACATGTATCTAAAGATGGTGTTGATACATGTATGTAAAGACGATGTTGATACATGTATCTAAACATGATGTTGATACATGTATCTAAAGATGATGCTGATACATGTATATAAAGATGATGTTGATACATGTATCTAAACATGATGTTGATACATGTATCTTTAGATGATGTTGATACATGTATGTAAAGATTATGTTGATACATGTATCTAAACATGATGTTGACACATGTATCTAAAGATGATGTTGATACATGTATATAAAGATGATGTTGATGCATGTATCTAAACATGATGTTGATGCATGTATCTAAAGATGATGTTGATACATGTATCTAAAAATGATGTTGATACATGTATCTAAAGATGATGTTTCTACATGTATGTCAAGATGATGTTGATAAATGTATCTAAACATGATGTTGATGCATGTATGTAAAGATGATGTTGATACATGTATGTAAAGATGATGTTGATACATGTCTCTTAAGATTTTGTTGATACATTTATCTAAAAATGATGTTGATACATGTATCTAAAGAGGATTTTGATACATGCATCTAAAGATGATGGTGATACATGCATCTAAAATGATGTTGATACATGTATGTAAAGATGATGTAAATACATGTATCTTAAGATGATTCTGATACATCTATGTAAAGATGATGTTTATACATGTATATTTGGATGATGTTGATACATGTATCTAATGATGCTGTTGATACGTGTTCTTTAAATGATGTTTATACATGTATGTTAAGATAATGTAGATACATTTATGTAAAGATAATGTTGATACATGTATGTAAAGATGATGTTGATAGATGTACCTTTAGATGATGTTTATACACGTATCTAAAGGTTATGTTGATACATGTATGTGAAGATGATGTTGATATATGTATCTTAAGATGATGTTGATACATGCATGTAAAGATGATGTTGATACATGTATCTAAAGATGGTGTTGACACATGTATATTAAGATGATGTTGATACATGTATGTAAAGATGATGTTAATACATGTAAGTAAAGATGATGTTGATACATGTATCTAAAAATGATGTTAATACATGTATCTTAAGATGATGTTGATACATGTATCTAAACATGATGTTGATACATGTATCTTTAGATGATGTTGATACATGTATGTAAAGATGATGTTGATACATGTATCTAAAGATGATATTGATAGATGTATCTTAAGATATTGTTTATGTATGTATGTAAAGATTATGTTTATACATTATCTAAAGGTGATGTGGATACATGTATCTTAAGATGATGTCGATACTTGTATGTAAAAATGATGTCGATACATGTATCTTAAGATGGTGTTGGTACATGTATATTAAGATGATGTTGATACATGTATCTAGAGATGATGTCGATACGTGTATGTGAAGATGCTGGTGATATATGTATCTTAAGATGATGTTGACACATGCATCTAAAGATCATGTTGATACATGTATGTAAAGATGATGTTGATACATGTATTTTAAGATGATATTGATACATGTATGTAAAGGGTATTTTGATACACGTATTTAAAGATGATGTTGATACATGTATGTAAAAATGATGTTGATAAATGTATGTAAAGATGATGTTGATACATGCATCTAAATATGATGTTGATACATGCATCTAAATATGATGTTGATACATATATGTAAAGATGATGTTAATACATGTATCTTAAGATGATTCTGGTACATGTATGTAAAGGTGATGTTGATACATTTATCTTAAGATGATGTTGATACATGTATCTTAAGATGCTGTTGATACGTGTATCTTAAAATGATGTTTATACGTGTATGTAAAGATGATGTTGATAAATGTATCTGAAGATGATGTCGATGCATGTATGTAAAGATAATGTTGATACATTTACGTAAAGATGATGTTGATACATGCATGTAAAGATGATGTTGATAGATGTATCTAAAGATGATGTTGACACAGGTATTTTAAGATGATGTTGATACATGTATGTAAAAATTATGTTGATACATGTATCCTAAGATGATGTTGATACATACATGTAAAGATAATGTTGATACATGTATGAAAAAATCAGGTTGATACAAGTATCTTTAGATGATTTAAATACATGTATCTATAGACGATGTTGATAAATTTATGTTAAGATGATGATGATAGATATATCTAAAGATGATGCTGATACATGTATCTAAAGATGATGTTGATAAATGTATGTAAAGATGATGTTGATACATGTATCTAAAGGTGATGTTGATACATGCATGTAAAAATGATGTTGAGACATGTATGTTAAGATGATGTTGATACATGTATCTTAAGATTATGTTGAGACATGTATATGAGGATAGTGTTGATACATATATCTAAACATAATGTTGATACATGTATCTTTAGATGATGTTTATACATGTATGTAAAGATTATGTTGATACATGCATCTAAAGATGATGTTGATACATGTATGTAAAGATGATGATAAAACATGTATCTTAAGATTATTCTGATACATGTATGTAAAGATGATGTTGATACAGGTATCTTATGATGCTGATGAAACTTGTATCTTTAAATGATGTTTATACACGTATGTAAAGATGATGTTGATACATGTATCTGAAGATGGTGTTGATCCATGTATGTAAAGATAATTTTTATACATTATCTAAAGATAATGTTGATACATTTATGTAAAGATAATGTTGATACATGTATGTAAAGATGATGTTGATACATGTACCTTTAGATGATGTTTATACACGTATCTAAAGATGATGTTGATACATGTATCTAAAGATGATGTTGATACATGTATCTAAAGATTATGTTGATACATGGATCTAAAGATGATGTTGATACATGTATCTAAAGATGATGTTGCTACATGTATGTAAAAATTATGTTGATAATGTATCTTAAGATGGTGTTGATACATATATCTTAAGATGATGTTGATACATGTATCTAGAGATTATGTTGATACGTGTATGTAAAGATGATGGTGTTATATGTATCTTAAGATGATGTTGACACATGCATCTAAAGATGATGTTGATACATGTATGTAAATATGATGTTTATACATATATCATAAGATCATGTTGATACATACATGTAAAGATGATGATGATACATGTATGTTAAGATGATGGTGATACATGTATCTTAAGATGATGTTAATAAATGTATCTACATACATGTAAAGATGATGCTGAGACATGTATCTTAAGGTGATGTTGATACATGTATCTAAACATAATGTTGATACATGTATGTAAAGATGATGTTGATACATGTATCTAAAGGTGATGTTGACACATGTATGTAAAGATGATGTTGAGACATGTATGTAAAGATGATGTTGATACATGTATCTACAGATGATGTTGATACATGTATATGAGTATGATGTTGATACATGTATCTAAACATGATGTTGATACATTTATATGAGGATGATGTTGATACATGTATCAAAACATGATGTTGATACATGTATCTTAAGATGATGTTGATACATGTATGTAAAGATGATGTTGATACATGTACCTTAAGATGATTCTGATACATTATGCAAAGGTGATGTTGATACATGTGTCTTAAGTATGTTGATACATGTATCTAAATATGATGTTTATACATGCATCTAAAGATGATTTTGATACATATATGTAAAGATCATGTTAATACATGTATCTTAAGATGATTCTGAAACACGTATGTAAAGGTGATGTTGATACATTTATCTTTAGATGATGTTGATACGTGTATCTTAAGATGCTGTTGTTACGTGTATCTTTAAATGATGTTTATACATGTATGTAAAGATTATGTTGATACATGTGTCTGAAGACGATGGTGATGCATGTATGTAAAGATAATGTGGATACATTTATGTAAAGATGATGTTGCTACATGTAACCTAAGATGATGTTGATACATGCATGTAAAGATGATGTTTATACATGTATCTAAAGATGATGTTGACACAGGTATATTAAGATGATGATTATACATGTATGTAAAGATATGTTGATACATGTATCTAAAGATGATGTTGATACATGTATTTAAAGATATGTTGATACATGTATATAAAAAGATGATGTTGATACATGTATGTAAAGACGATGTTGATACATGTATCTAAAGATGATGTTGATACATGTATGTAAAGACGATGTTGATACATGTATCTAAAGATGATGTTGATACATGTATGTAAAGATGATGTTGATACATGTATCTAAACATGATGTTGATACATGTATCTAAAGATGATGTTGATACATGTATATAAAGATGATGTTGATGCATGTATCTAAACATGATGCTTATGCATGTATCTAAAGATGATGTTGATACATGTATCTAAAAATGATGTTGATACATATATCTAAAGGTAATGTTGCTACATGTATGTAAAGATGATGTTGATAAATGTATCTAAACATGATGTCGATGCATGTATATAAAGATGATGTTGATACATGTATGTAAAGATGATGTTGATACATGTATCTTAAGATTATGTTGATACATTTATCTAAGGCTGATGTTGATACATGTATCTAAAGAGGATTTTCATACATGCATCTAAAGATGATGTTGATACATGCATCTAAAGATGATGTTGATACATGTATGTAAAGATGATGTAAATACATGTATCTTAAGATGATTCTGATACATGTATGTAAAGATGATGTTTGTACATGTATCTTTGGATGATGTTGATACATGTATCTTATGATGCTGTTGATACGTGTTCTTTAAATGATGTTTATACATGTATGTTAAGATAATGTAGATACATTTATGTAAAGATAATGTTGATACATGTATGTAAAGATGATGTTGATACATGTACCTTTAGATGATGTTTATACACGTATCTAAAGGTTATGTTGATACATGTATGTAAAGATGATGTTGATACATGTATCTTAAGATGATGTTGATACATGCATGTAAAGATTATGTTGATACATGTATCTAAAGATGGTGTTGACACATGTATATTAAGATGATGTTGATACATGTATGTAAAGATGATGTTAATACATGTATGTAAAGATGATGTTGATACATGTATCTAAAAATGATGTTAATACATGTATCTTAAGATGATGTTGATACATGTATCTAAACATTTTGTTGATACATGTATCTTTAGATGATGTTGATACATGTATATAAAGATTATGTTGATACATGTATCTAAAGATGATATTGATAGATGTATCTTAAGATATTGTTTATGTATGTATGTAAAGATTATGTTTATACATTATCTAAAGGTGATGTGGATACATGTATCTTAAGATTATGTTGATACATGTATGTAAAAATGATGTCGATACATGTATCTAAAGATGGTGTTGATACATGTATCTTAAGATGATGTTGATACATGTATCTAGGGATGATGTCGATACGTGTACGTGAAGATGATGGTGATATATGTATCTTAAGATGATGTTGACACATGCATCTAAAGATGATGTTGATTCATTGATGTAAAGATGATGTTGATACATGTATCATAAGGTGATGTTGATACATACATGTAAAGATGATGTTGATACATGTATGTAAAAATGATTTTGATACATGTATCTAAAGGTGATGTTGACACATGTATGTAAAAATGATGTTGAGACATGTATGTAAAGATGATGTTGATACATGTATCTACAGATGATGTTGATACATGTATATGAGGATGATGTTGATACATGTATGTAAAGATGATGTTGATACATGTATTTTAAGATAATGTTGATACATGTATGTAAAGGGTATGTTGATACACGTATTTAAAGATGATGTTGATACATGTATGTAAAAATGATGTGGATAAATGTATAAAAAGATGATGTTGATACATGCATCTAAATATGATGTTGATACATGCATCTAAATATGATGTTGATACATGTATGTAAAGATGATGATAAAACATGTATCTTAAGATTATTCTGATACATGTATGTAAAGATGATGTTGATACAGGTAACTTATGATGCTGATGAAACTTGTATCTTTAAATGATGTTTATACATGTATGTAAAGATGATGTTGATACATGTATCTGAAGATGGTGTTGATCCATGTATGTAAAGATAATTTTTATACATGTATCTAAAGATAATGTTGATACATTTATGTAAAGATAATGTTGATACATGTATGTAAAGATGATGTTGATACATGTACCTTTAGATGATGTTTATACACGTATCTAAAGATTGTGTTGATACATGTATGTAAAGATGATATTGATACATGTATCTAAAGATGATGTTGATACATGTATCTAAAGATTATGTTGATACATGGATCTTAAGATGATGTTGATACATGTATCTAAAGATGATGTTGATACATGTATCTACACATGATGTTGATACATGTATATTTAGATGATGTTGATACATGAATGTAAAGATGATGGTGATACATGTATCAAAAGATGATATTGATAGATGTATCTTAAGATATTGTTTATATATGTATGTAAAGATTATGTTTATACATGTATCTAAAGGTGATGTGGTGATGTAGATACATGTATCTTAAGATGATGTTGATACATGTATGAAAAAATGATGTTGATAAATGTATCTTAAGATGGTGTTGATACATATATCTTAAGATGATGTTGATACATGTATCTAGAGATTATGTTGATACGTGTATGTAAAGATGATGGTGTTATATGTATCTTAAGATGATGTTGACACATGCATCTAAAGATGATGTTGATACATGTATGTAAATATGATGTTGATACATATATCATAAGATCATGTTGATACATACATGTAAAGATGATGAGGATACATGTATGTTAAGATGATCGTGATACATGTATCTTAAGATGATGTTAATACATGTATCTACATACATGTAAAGATGATGCTGATAAATGTATCTTAATGTGATGTTGATACATGTATCTAAAAATAATGTCGATACATGTATGTAAAGATTATTTTGATACAAGTATCTAAAGGTGATGTTGACACATGTATGTAAAAATGATGTTGAGACATGTATGTAAAGATGATGTTGATACATGTATCTACAGATGATGTTGATACATGTATATGAGTATGATGTTTATACATGTATCTAAACATGATGTTGATACATTTATATGAGGATGATGTTGATACATGTATCTAAACATGATGTTCATACATGTATCTTAAGATGATGTTGATACATGTATGTAAAAAATGATGTTGATACATGTATCTTAAGATGATTCTGATACATGTATGTAAAGGTGATGTTGATACATGTGTCTGAAGTATGTTGATACATGTATCTAAATATGATGTTTATACATGCATCTAAAGATGATTTTGATACATATATGTAAAGATGATGTTAATACATGTATCTTAAGATGATTCTGAAACACGTATGTAAAGGTGATGTTGATACATTTATCTTTAGATGATGTTGATACGTGTATCTTAAGATGCTGTTGTTACGTGTATCTTTAAATGATGTTTATACATGTATGTAAAGATTATGTTGATACATGTGTGAAGACGATGGTGATGCATGTATGTAAAGATAATGTTGATACATTTATGTAAAGATGATGTTGCTACATGTATCTTAAGATTATGTTGATACATGCATGTAAAGATGATGTTTATACATGTATCTAAAGATGCTGTTGACACAGGTATATTAAGATGATGATTATACATGTATGTAAAGATATGTTGATACATGTATCTAAAGATGATGTTGATACATGTATTTAAATATATTTTGATACATGTATATAAAGATGATGTTGATACATGTATGTAAAGACGATGTTGATACATGTATCTAAAGATGATGTTGATACATGCATCTAAAGATTATGTTAATGCATGTATGTAAAGATGATGTTAATACATGTATCTTAAGATGATTCTGATACATGTATGTAAAGATGATGTTGATACATGTATCTTTAGATGATGTTGATACATGCATGTAAAGATGCTGTTGATACGTGTAGCTTTAAATGATGTTTATACATGTATGTAAAGATGATGTTGATACATGATTGTGAAAATGATGTTGATGCATGTATGTAAAGATAATGTTGATACATTTATGTAAAGATGATGTTGATACATGTACCTTAAGATGATGTTTATACACGTATCTAAAGATTATGGATTATGTTGATACATGCATGTAAAGATGATGTTGATACATGTATCTAAAGATCATGTTGACACGTGTATATTAAGATGATGTTGATATATGTATCTAAAGATGATGTTAATACATGTATTTAAAGATGATGTTGGTACATGTATCTAAAGATGATGTTGATACATGTATCTAAAGATGATGTTGATACATGTATCTTAACATGATGTTTATACATGTATCTTTAGATGATGTTGATACATGTATGTAAAGGGCCGTTGATACACGTATTTAAAGATGATTTTGATACATGTATGTAAAAATTATGTTGATACATGTATGTAAAGATGATGTTGATATATGCATTTAAAGATGATGTTGATACATGCATCTAAAGATGATGTTGATACATGTATGTAAAGATGATGTTAATACATGTATCTTAAGATGATTCTGATACATATATGTAAAGATGAGTTAGATACATGTATTTTTAGATGATGTTGATACATGTATCTTAAGATGCAGTTTATACGTCTATCTTAAAATGATGTTTATACATGTATGTAAAGATGATGTTGATACATGTATCTGAAGATTATGTTGATGCATGTATGTAAACATAATGTTGATACATGTATCTAAATACAATTGTTGATACATTTATGTAAAGATTCTGTTGATACATGTATGTAAACATGATGTTGATACATGTACCTTAAGATGATGTTTATACACGTACCTAAAGATTATGTTGATACATGTATCTAAAGATGATGTTGATACATGTATCTTAAGATGATGTTGATACATGCATGTTAAGATGATGTGATACATGTATCTAAAGATGATTTTGACACATGTATATTAAGGTGATGTTGATACATGTATATAAAGATGATGTTAATACATGTATATAAACATTATGCTGATACATGTATATAAATATGATGTTGATACATGTATGTAAAGATTGTGTTCATACATGTATGTAAAGATGATGTTGCTACGTGTATGTAAAGATAATGTTGATACATGTATGTAAAGATGATGTTGATACGTGTATGTAAAGATAATGTTGATACATGTATCTAGAGATGATGTTGATACGTGTATGTAAAGATGATGTTGATACATGTACAGATCATATTTCTACGTGTATGTACAGATTATGTAGATACATGTATGTTATGATGATTTTGATACATGTATGTTATGATGACTTTAATACATGTATCCTAAGATTATGTTTATACATGTATCTTAAGATGATGTTGCTACATGTAATTACAGATGATGTTGATACACGTATCTAAAGATGATGTGGATACATGTATGTAAAGATGATTTTAATACACTTATGTAAAAATTATGTTTGATACATGTATGAAAAGATGATGTTGATACATGTATCTAGAGATAATGTTTATACATGCATGTGAAGATTTTTGTTATACATGTATCTTATGATGATGTTGATACATGCATCTAAAGATAATGTTGATACATGTATCTAAAATGATGTTGATACATGTATCCTATGATGATGTTGATACATATATTTAAAGATGATGTTGATACATGTATGTAAAAATTATTTTGATATGTTAAGATGATTTTGATACATGTATCTAAAGATGATGTTGATACATGTATCTGAAGATGATGTTCATACATGTATGTTAAGATGATGTTGATACATATATCTTAAGGTGATATTGATACATGTATCTTAATATGATGTTGATACATCTACGTAAAGATTATGTTGATACATGTATCTAAAGATTATGTTGATACATGTATGTAAAGATTATGTTGATACATGTATCTAAAGGTGATGTTCGTACATGCATCTAAAGGTTACGTTGATACATGTATCTTAAAATGATGTTGATACATGTATATAAAAATGATGTTGATACATATATCTTAAGATGATGTTGATACATGTATCTTAAGATGATGTTGATACAAGTATGTAAAGATGATGTTTATACAATTATGTAAAAATGATGTTGATACATGTATCTTAAGATGATGTTGGTACATGTATCTAATCATGATGTTGATACATGTATGTAAAGCTGATGCTGATACATGTATCTAAAGATGATGTTGATACATGTATCTTAAGATTATGTTGATACATGTATGTAAAGAATATGATGATAAATGTATCTAAAGATGATTTTGATACATGTATGTAAAGATGATGTTGATACATGTATTTAAAGATGATATTGATACATGTATCCAGAGATTATTTTGATACATGTATGTAAAGATGATATTTATACATGTATCTAACGATGATGTTGATACATCTATCTTTAGATTATTTTTATACAGGTATCTTAAGATGATGTTGATACACGTATGTATAAATGTATCTAAGGCTGATGTTGATACATGTATCTAAAGATGATGTTGATACATGTATGTAAAGATTATGTTGATGTATGTATCTAAAGGTGATGTTGGTAAATGTATTTTAAGATGATGTTGATACATGTATCTAATGATGATGTTGATACATGTATCTAAAGATGATGTTGATACATGTATGTAAAGATGATGTTGATACATGTTTCCTAAAATTAGTTTGATACATGTATCATAAGATGATGTTAATACATATATGTAAAAATGATGTTGATACATATATCTAAATGTGATGTTGATACATGTATCTTAAGATTATTTTGATACATATATGTAAAGATGATGTTGATACATGTATCTTAAGATTATGTAGATACATGTATCTTAAAATGATGTTGATACATGTATGTAAAGATAATTTTGATACATATATCTTTAGATGATGTTGATACATGTATGTAAAAATGATGATGATACATGTATCTAAAGGTGATGTTGATACATGTATCTAAAAATGATGTTGATACGTGTATGTAAAGATGATGTTGATACATGTATCTTAAGATAATGTTTATACATATATCTTAAGATGATGGTGATACATGTATCTAAAGATGATGTTTGTACATGTATGTAAAGATGATGTTGATACATGTATCTTAAGATTATGTTGATACATGTATCTAAAGATTATATTGATATATGCATGTAAAAATTATGTTGACACATGTATGTAAAGATGATGTTGATACATGTATCTTAAGATTATGTTGATACATGTATCTAAAGATTGTATTGATATATGCATGTAAAAATTATGTTGATACATGTATGTAAAGATGATGTTAATACATGTATCTAAAGATGATGTTTGTACATGTATCCAAAGATGATGTTGATACATGAATGTAAGGATCATGTTGATATATGTATCCAATGATAATGTTTGTACATGTATCTTAAGATGATGTTGATATATGTATGTAAAGATGATGTTGATACAGTTATCTTAAGATGATGTTGATACATGTATCTAAAGATGATGTTGATACATGTATCTAAAGATTATTTTGATACATTTATCTAAAGATGATGTTGATACATGTATCTAAAGATGATGTTGATACATGTATCTAAAGATGATGTTGATACATGTATCTAAAGATTATGTTGATACATATATGTTAAGATGATGTTTGTACATGTATGTAAAGATGATGTTAATATATGTATCTTAAGAGGATGTTGATACATGTATCTAATGATGATTTTGGTACACTTATGTAAAGATGATTTTGATACATGTATGTAAAGATTATGTTGATACATCAAATCTGTTGCCAAGGCCGCTGTAAAAATGGTGTGATCTTTCTATCGATCTGATAGATATCTCACTGCTGATGCTATTCTCTATCTATATAAGAGCCAGGTACGTCCAAGGATGGAATACTGTTGCCACATCTGGATAGGAGCTGCTAGAAAGGACTTGTCCTGCCTTGATAGAATTCAAAATAGACTTCGTAGCCTCGTAGGAGATCTCCTTTTCTCTTCCCGGCAACCTTTATCTCACAGAGGAGATGTTGCGAGTTTGTCTCTGATGTATCGTTATTTTCATGGAAAGTGTTCGACTTGGCTTCAGTCTATGGTCCCCCCCCCGCTCACCAAACCTTCACAAGACACACTCGTCTAGCTGGAAACACAATCAATAATTCCCCACCCCCACTCTTTATCTGTGCCTAAATAGATTCCATGAACAAAGCTTTATCTGTGCCTAAATAGATTCCATGAACAAAGCTTCTTTCTTAAAACTGCACGCCTATGGAATTGTCTTCCGTTTTCCTGCTTTCCGGCTGACTACAATATGGTTGTCTTCAAGTCTAACGTAAATAAGTTCTTGATGAGCCGTTCCATATAAGTTAACAAATTTACCGAATTTCCATTACTAATGATTACGATATTGTCCAATTTCTACTGTACACTCTTTAAACCTTATCCTTGAGTGGCCTCTTGGCCTTGATAATGCGGTGATGCCTTTCTAAAAAACCTAAAAAAAAAACCCAAACCATTTTCTCTCTCGTGGGCCGCAAAATTTTAAGCAAAGTATCACAGATCAGCTTTCTGTTTTCTTTTCTTAATCTTAATCCGTTTCCAAGATGGAAGTAAACATTTACCCCTGTAACTATTTACAATGCCTCCCCACGGGATAGAGTTAGACACCAGGGTCATTTTTTAATGTGGAGAAAAGGTACAAAAATAAAAAATTGTCTCAGTCGTAAAGGACTGATCCTCCACCGAAAGAGAACAAGAAATAGAAGTGCAGCATCTGAAGAACAGATACTACACTTTGCTCTTTTTATTTATTTGCTTCCCCACAGAGCAAATTAGGCACAAGGCCGTTTTTTAATGTGGAGATAGGGGGAGGGGGGAGGGAAATGGGGATCTAGCTCCCGAGAGGTGGGAAGTGGGAGCTGGATTAGAAACTGTTGGTATGAAGGGTTGCCCCTTCAGTGACCAAGGTCAGATATGTGGGGTTATCCCCACATATGGTCTTTGCTAGTCATAGCTGGTCTGTGCTAGTCATAGCTTTGCAGCATCTGCCGGAAGAGATGGTATTTATTTGCTCCCCCACCGAGCAAATTAGGCACAAGGCCAATTTTTAATGTGAGGAGTGAAGGGAGGGGGAAGGGAAAAAGGGGACCAGCTCCCGAGAGGTGGGAAATGGGAGCTGGTTAAAGGTCAGGTATGTGGGGTTTCCCCCACATCTGGTCCTTGCTTGCAGCATCTGTCGGAACAGATGGTATTTATTTGCTCCCCCACCGAGCAAATTAGGCACAAGGCCGATTTTTAATGTGAGGAGTGAAGGGAGGGGGAAGGGAAAAAGGGGACCAGCTCCCGAGAGGAGGGAAATGGGAGCTGGTTAAAGGTCAGGTATGTGGGGTTTCCCCCACATCTGGTCCTTGCTTGCAGCATCTGTCGGAACAGATACTTGACCAAACACTACGTCTCGACTGTTTATCGTGTGCTTCTTGGTGATTTACTACTTGGCATGTTCAATGCTTGAGAGTTTTATAGCGTATTACCTTATCAATGCATCCGCTTATATTTTTTTATAGATTTATTTGACAACCGACAAATATAACAAGTAAATAGTGACGGTTTGTCCTTTCACAGGGGAGTGGGTGACGGTGGTGCGTGTGTTTTTTTATGTTAGTGATAACCAACATTTTGGACGCGTTAGGTTTGGTAGATTTTATCATTATTTACAACCATTGTCGGAAACTATATATATATATTAAACAAAGCAATATATATATATATATATATATATATATATATATATATATATATATATATATATATATATACACTGCGTATCAAATTATTAATGAGTTTATATTTTTAAAACTATTTTAGGAACGAATGAATAAAAATCTATGAAACTCTGCGAAAGTGCTTACAATACTATTCAGCTACTCCAGTCATAAAAGAAAAGTATTTAAAGCAGTATTAGCGAACCTATGACAGAAGACAGGAACATCTGTTGATTTCAGTGTGTCAAGTTATTAACGAGGTCGAGAAAAACACAATATACCCATAACTTGTTTATTGAAATAATTTTAAAACATTAAATGAACTAGGTAAAACACTTAGAACACAATAACTGCATAGCAATTTCTACGTTGACATAATTAGTAGGGGATATGCGATATTTTTTTATGAATGACTTGTAAAAGAGGTTGGTCCAGAATTAGTCAAATTTGCGTTTTTGCCAACAGTTATACCTCGCGATACGTCTTGGAGATCATCCCACATCTCACGGTACCTCTTGGAGAGCATACCAAAACTCATCTTTGCTCTTAAATTGGCGTCCACTTGCATAGAGACATCGCTTCATGATACTCCAAAGTTTCTCAATTGGGTTTAAATCTGGTGAATTCGCAGGCTACTCCATCTTCCGTAGCCCAGTTGTTGCAAACACTCTTTGCTTTTGTTTGCTGCATGCGAGGAAGCATTATCCTGCATAAAAATAATGGTTCTTCTGAACGTCAACCTTTGCTTCTTCAGCCATGGTTCAAAGTGCTCCTTCAGAAAAGCTATGTAAGCATTTGACGTCATTTTTACTCCTTCTGGGACTCTCCATCGGCCAACCAAAATACATCCGATAATCCCAGCCCAAATCATTATCCCACCACCACCTTGTTGGCGCCTTAAACGCTGATGACAATGTCGTCCATCCCTTTCTCCAGCCATCTTGGCCATCAAGAATGACACGCACTTCACTCGTGAACAAAACGTTGCAAAAATCTGTTTTCATGTTGTCTTCTGCCCATTTCAATCGGTTGTGTATCTTATGTTGCTGAAACAAAAATGTAGTAGGCAAAAAAATAAATAAATAAATAAATGTTCTGTCAGCAACAGTACAACTTCAAAATAGTCAATATCGCCCACCTCCAGAAGAGAGGGAATTCCTGTCCGTGATAACCGTGGTAAAAGAAGACACACTCCAATCACCAGAAACACCCACACACACAGTTTGCAGGACACTGCCGACTCGTCTCTAGCCTCCTGCTTTATAGTGGCCGGGAATTATCCATTTGCATAATCACATGAGACAGAAACGTGATTTTCCGAGAGTTGCATGGGGTAAATGCTAATAAAAACCCCCGGACGCCATCTTGGAATTCTCTTTTTCCCCCCAACTGGTGACACAACAGACATACCCGAGGTAAGCTCTTTTTCCCCTCATTTTAGTTATTGCTACTTCTGCTACACTCCCCCCTGATCTCATGATCACAAATGGGGCAGGGGGGCAGTCGTCTCTGTCTGGCTGTCGGAGGCAGCACTTCCTCCCTGCCATCCTCCTCATCGCCATTATTGCCACCAGTCTGCTCCATAGGCGGTGTTTCACAATCAGGGCAGGGGGGCAGTATTCGTTTCTGTCGGGTACTCCTTCGTAGAGGCAAGACGGGTGGTCCTTCCTCCGCTTCTTCAGTATGTACATTATATGGCTCAAAATTCTCTTCGTTGTCCTGCATCATACTCTCTGTCTTTTCAGAAGACATCATACTGTCTGAGTCTCCCTCTTCCTCCGATGTAACAACATAATGGCGAGGGTGCAAATCCTTCACGTGACGAGGCACACCGTCCACCAAAATCGACTGAGGGCTGATCACCTTGGTCACCTCACCCTTGCCGAACCTCGTGGTACATCGATTTTGCGGTCTTTTGACCCATACGCGATCTCCAACCTGGTAAAAGCTGTTCTTGGGACCTGGGGACGCAGTTGCGAGATTGGTCTCCTTTACTCGAACTTCGTATTGATAAATCCTGTTGGCAGGCGCAGTGGAGGGAGATGTGTCGTCTCTTGGTGTGATGTTATACCAGTAGACAGCCTCCTGTATGGGACAACACATTCTAGCCGCTATTCGTTTCACTGTACGATGACATCGCTCCGCTATGCCATTCCCGGCTGGAGCGTATGCACAACGGAATCGCAAGTGAACTCCCCATTTACATGCAAATGCTTGGAACATATTGCTGCAGAAAGCTGTGTCATTGTCTAAAAGGAGTTCATGCGGCGCGCCACGCTCGAGGAACACTGCCTCCAACTGATGAATCACGCTTGCCGAGTCCTGCCTTGCCAATTTCCTCCAAATGGAGAAACGCGATGGACCACAGTCTGTTAAAGTTAAAAAATGGAAGGTGCCATAATGCGTGATATCCATTCCAATTCTCTGCCAATTCTCGTTAACTTCCAGCTTTCCTTTTTCCCACCTGACTGGCGCTGGGTCAATGGACTGACATTCCTCGCATTTCTGTATGACCGTTCTGACAGTTGCTTTTGTCGTGGTTGGACATCTTCTCCTGACAAAGTAGGTAGTGCGTCGCACCCCCGGATGTCCACTATCTTTGTGAATAGCCATGATTTGACTCTCATCCAGCTCGTCTGTGTGGACCGCGCCTATCACTGGGTCAAGACCGTTTTTCTTTTTCATTGCCTCAAACCACCGCTGTGGCACTCGTGTCAGTCGGTCAGCAATGTTTCGTGCTGATGGAACCAGCGTCACATCCACTGTCAGCCCGTACTCTTTCACGAGCTCCTTAAGAGTGCTTAATCGCCTCCTAATAAGCATCTCGCTTGCTGCTTTGGTGCGTACTCGCGCCTTTCCAGTTAGCGTGTCCGAGACCCAATGGTATACGCAAACAGAATCTGTCTTTATGTGTAGCACCTTGCTCTGCCACTGGAGAGCCAAATTGATGCCTTTCAATACGGCATCCAGTTCAGCCAAGTTGATATGTTGAGAGTCATCTTCAGGTCGCAGCCAACATGCATCTTCCAGCACAGTTTCACACATCTCCAAGGCTGCCCCAATTGCTAGGGAGCTAGCATCGACCCATACATTCAGCTCTTTGCCGTCCACACACCAATTTCCCTGTGCCGGATCGTTCTGCTGTGCAGATTTTAAGGTTTCGAACATCATACGATGTAGTACGGCGTCCCTTGCTTCATCATCCCAGCCCTTCGTTACCGAACTTACTCTCCTTCTGAGTATTCCGCAAGCCACACGAAGCCAACCGCACACCGGAAAGTGCCCGACAAGTCGACCACACAGGGAAAAGATTGTTCGTCGCGTAACAATACTGGGAGCCTCCGGAATTGCATTTCCTCGCTTCCACCGCAGTTCATTGCGTTCCATCCTGACTGCCAATACCAGCACCCGTGCACCGTCCTTCAACTGCTCCGGGTTCTTGCACTCCAACCCGAACTGCGCGAGGTGTTCTCTCACACGGGTCGCGGGCACCACGTCTTCATTGACAAAAATGTCATCAATGTAAGCAGATGCTGCGCGGCTTATAACTTCTTCCTGAGATAGTACTTCGCTGACAATTGCTCTCATTATCAAGGGAGCCACATTCAAACCAAACCCCAGACGGGTCAGACAGTATTTTTTCCCATCGATTTCCACAGTCTGGTATGGCCACAGTGTCTCATGGACCCGGACTTGTAGGTATGCTCTTCTGAGGTCCAGTAGAGACACGTTAGCACCTTTTTGTCTCCACTCACGCAGCTTAGCCGCACAAACATCTGCGTTGGCCGTAAATGCATCTACGTAATGATTTAGCTCCCGGTAGTCCATTACCGGGCGCACTTTGGCTTTGTTCTGCTGTATCACAGCCATCAGGGGAATTAGACCTTTGGGGGGTCCCAATTTATCCTCTGGGTATGGCACGAGCCAACCATTATCTATCCAGGTGTGGAGCTCCTGCGTGTATTCTTCACGAATTTCTGCTGGCACTGGGTACTCTGACACTCGATTATGCAGCCTTTCAGGGGGGTGGTCCACAGACCATTTCCACGATGCGGTCCACGTTCGGTTTTGATGGTCAAAGGTAGCAGTGAAATCTGGTTCATCGATAGAAATGGCTGCGCATTTAATACTTTTCCTGGCGCCCAGCCGCACTGATCCTGTAGGCTTGACAACTATACCTCCTAGAGCTTTTATGGCGTCGATCCCTAGAAGCAAGTCAAATCCCAGTGGCTTGCCATGCAACACCAACACATCGACTCTGGCAGACACACCTTCATCAGTGGATACAGAGACCGTTCCAACACCGCAGCACGCATGGGACATTCCACCAATTGTGTTGACATTTACGTTTGTTTTTCTCCAAGACCGGCACCGGTCTGCATGTAAAATTGTCCTGGAGCATCCTGTATCAATAAGCGCCAAACATCGCGTCCCGTCAACATGGATGCTTATCACCGGGAGCGTCGTGTTCACATCTTGGTTGGGAAGGAGACTGGCGCTTATGCGTCCTCCCCTTGCTCGTTTCCCGAGCAGTTCCGAGCCAAGTGTCCATTCTCACCGAAACGGTAACATCGTGTTCCACGTTTTCGACAGTCCCTTGCAAGGTGGCCTTTAACATTGCATTTGAAACAGGTCATGTTAACAGGATTATTCTGGGCCCTGTTGTTGGGTGAGCGTGTGGCCGCAACCACATCCTGATTTTGTTCGCCAGTCGTCGTCAAAATTCTCGCTCTCGACATTAGCTCCCCCATGGTCAGGGCTTTGATGTTCGGCACCTGTTGAAGAGCAATTGAGATGGTGTCAGGGAATCCAGTGACAAAAATTAATTTTGTGAGTCTCTCTGAGCTTTCTCCTGTGAATCCGGCCAATCCAACCAACTGCCTGATCTTGTTGGCATACACATCCACACGTTCACCAGCCCATCTAACCATAGTTATTTTTCTATATGCTGCAAACGCGTCATCAGTAAATGCCTCCTTTAATCGAGCCTCAATCTGGTCTATTTTCTTTTGATCGTCCTCCTCCATTTCCATGTAGAGGGCCAGCGCATCGCCTTCCAGGTATAAAGGTAGCAGACTCGCTACGTCATCCACCTGCTGAAGTTGTGCGACAAGTCTCACTTTTTTCAGCCACGCTACAACATCTCCCTCGCCAGAGAACGGCTTGATAATATCACTGCTTATCCGCACCTTTGCCATATTCGGGCCGAAATAAAACGAAACAAAAATGTAGTAGGCAAAAAAATAAATAAATAAATAAATGTTCTGTCAGCAACAGTACAACTTCAAAATAGTCAATATCGCCCACCTCCAGAAGAGAGGGAATTCCTGTCCGTGATAACCGTGGTAAAAGAAGACACACTCCAATCACCAGAAACACCCACACACACAGTTTGCAGGACACTGCCGACTCGTCTCTAGCCTCCTGCTTTATAGTGGCCGGGAATTATCCATTTGCATAATCACATGAGACAGAAACGTGATTTTCTGAGAGTTGCATGGGGTAAATGCTAATAAAAACCCCCGGACGCCATCTTGGAATTCTCTTTTTCCCCCCCAACTGGTGACACAACAGACGTACCCGAGGTAAGCTCTTTTTCCCCTCATTTTAGTTATTGCTACTTCTGCTACAGTTGCTTTAATGGAGACTTTGTCACCGGCTTAACAGACTTTGCCACTTCTTTCAGAAGGCGACATCGAGTACTTTCAGAAAGTACTCGATGTCGTCTTCTTCAATCCGGCTTGGTCAAAGACTTCTCGACTTGTCCGGATAGAGTTCTTCACGTATAATTTGGAGTAGAGTACGTTTATCAGCTCTCTTACGTACCTTTGTAGGACCCTTGACAAAGTTCTTCACAGTTTGATGGTACCTTCTTATCATTTTCGATATGTCGATGGTAGTTTTACGTTTTGCTAGCTGTTCTGTAATAGTATGCTTTTTATTCAAACCACTTTACGACCCATTTTATTGACGAAACAAAATGCCTTGTTAATAATTTGACACACCTCAAATAACGTGGATTCAGCAATTACGATGGCAAGTTGTTTACATTGTGTAGAACAGTACGAAAATATTACAGTACGTGCAGCTCTACATTGCTAACGTTTCCGAAGCTTTTGATACGAAACTACCGGTAAGTTTCTGAAACTGGTAAAAAATGTTATCTCGTAAATAATTTGAGACATCAGTATATATATATATATATATATATATATATATATATATATATATATGTAATTGCTTAAGTTCAGTTATAGTGCTAACATGAACTAAAACTAATGTTTCTTCAAAAGTGCTCAATACACGTGTAGAACTTTTATAATAAAATTATAAAAACATTGTGAGGCGTCTACATTCTTCATATATCGCCAGGGCTTCAAATGCGCTTCATAGCTAAAAATAAAAAAAAAAACGGAAGTGGATTGTCTTGTTTTTTATTAGGGAGCCCATCTGGAGGCATGACGGTACACGAAAAATGTAGAAACGTTAGCCGATCACCGTCGACTCCTTACAACGTTTATATATATATATATATATATATATATATATATATATGAAAGTCGTGTTGTTTGAAGGCTAAGATAAAGAAATATTGCAGAAAAACACCAAAATATACAGAATGATAACAATATAAAGAAATTTCAAAAACGTTAAATCATAAAACATTTATTTACCAACATAATGTGTTACATCAGGATGGTAATATAATGTGAAGTTCTCAAATTGTCGGGGTATACTTCATCTTCAGAAAAAATAGAAAATATATACAATCACTTGGTGGAGGTATTTTTTTATGCATCGGCATTTACGTTTGATATTTTTAAATATTGTTAAAATATTAATCAGTACTAATTATATTATTATGTGATACACTTCATTGTAATTATAATTATTCAATTATTCATGCACATGTGCCTATGCATATGAGCTTTCCGTCTGTTTTTTTATTTTTGTAATCAACATCTAAGGGAAGTAACTTGTGGCAAAGTTAAGAGATAAATTCAGATCTTTCCCTACGGTAGTATTTTTTATGTTTTTATTGACTTTTTGTAGCTGCTATTGTAATCTAACTGTCTTATTTAATTATTTATCATATATATTATTACTTATTTAATTATTTATCATATATACTATTACTTATGCAATGGTTTATTATATATATATTATTAGTTACGTAATGGTTTATTATATATATTATTACTTATGCAATGGTTTATTATATATATTATTACTTATGCAATAGTTTATTATATATATTGTTACTTATGCAATGGTTTATTATATATATTATTACTTATGCAATGGTTTATTATATATATTATTACTTATGCAATAGTTTATCATATACATTATTACTTATGCTATGGTTTATTATATATATTATTACTTATGCAATGGTTTATTATATATATTATTACTTATGCAATAGTTTATCATATAAATTATTACTTATGCAATGGTTTATTATATATATTATTACTTATACAATGGTTTATTATATATATTATTACTTATGCAATGGTTTATTATATATATTATTACTTATGCAATAGTTTATTATATATATTATTACTTATACAATGGTTTATTATATATATTATTACTTATGCAATGGTTTATTATATATATTATTACTTATACAATACTTTATCATATAAATTATTACTTATGCAATAGTTTATCATATATATTATTACATATGCAATGGTTTATTATATATATTATTACTTATGCAATGGTTTATTATATATATTATTACTTATGCAATAGTTTATCATATAAATTATTACATATGCAATAGTTTATTATATATATTATTATATGCAATGGTTTATTATATATATTATTACATATGCAATAGTTTATTATATATATTATTACTTATGCAATGGTTTATTATATATATTATTACTTATGCAATGGTTTATTATATATATTATTACATATGCAATAGTTTATTATATATATTATTACTTATGCAATGGTTTATTATATATATTATTACTTATGCAATGGTTTATTATATATATTATTACTTATGCAATGGTTTATTATATATATTACTAGCTGTACCCGGCCACGCGTTGCTGTGGCTCAGTTTGTTAAAATGGAACACATGTGAAAGTAGAGAAAAGTTTGATTCTTTTTTTCAAGAGAATGTACAAATTATTTATTTTTTTTAACAGATGTTAAGAAAATAAACAGAAAAATACTTCCATCATTAATTATGCCAAAAAATAAATAAAATACGATAAAACTTGCTGAGTATGCACTGTTTTACGGTTGTTTGTAAAAATGGAACGGAAACTTAAATTTCGCTTCATTTTAATCTTTCTTAATTATTTAATGTTCCCCCCCCAACGAATATAATCAAAACAGTAACATTCAACAATTGTACATTACTGTACACCTAGATTCGAAAAAGTTGTGAAAAAAAAATATATATATATAACAAATAAATGTAAGTTACTTTTCTGCCAAACTGGATAGATATATTTTTCGTGTTTTTATTCAATGTAACATATTTATTCAGCTCGAAAACCATACAGTGTTTACCGATGTATTCGAAAATTCAAGATGGCGTCTCACACCCTCATTAACACCGTAAGTATGGAAGAAGATGTTATAAATAAAAAACTATACAAAATTTATAACATCTTTTGCCACACTTACCGTGTTAAAGAGAGAATCAGACGCCATCTTGAATGTTCCAATACATCGGTAAACACTGTATGGTTTTCGAGCTGAATAAACATGTTACATTGAATTGGGAAAAGAAGTTATAAATAAAAAACCTAATGAAATACTGTTAAAAACTCGCTCAATACATGTTAATGCGTCATAGGTTGACATATATTCGGCGTGTTTTTAATAGTATTTTGTATATTTTTTATTTATAACACCTTTTTCTATACTTACGGTGTTAAAGAGGGTGTGAGACACTGAGACGGAGACGCCTTCCTGAATTTTCGATTACATCGGTAAACACTGTATGGTTTTCGAGCCGAATAAATATGTTACATTGAATAAAAACACGAAAAAGATATCCAGTTTGGCAGAAAAGTAACTGATCTTGGCTTTGAGAACATTTGACGGTACATAATGTTGTTGAAACTAAAGGAGACTGATTTAGTAGCAAGTTCCATTAGTTCAACAAAAATTCGTTCAGGAAATTGTAAACTTGGTAAATGGCTAGTTGACCTTCTTAAACCTGTGCTTTCTTTTTATTCGGTCCATTGTATCTCTGATTCTTTTCAATTCGTATCTCAGATACAAAAATTACCTTTATCTAAAAATACCGAGTTCTTGGCTTCCTTTGACATTAATAGTCTTTATACTAATATACCTTTGGATGAAACCATTGGTATTTGTGCTGACTATCTATACCGTGGCCCCTTAAAATCTCCACAATTTCCTGAACGAATTTTTGTTGAACTAATGGAACTTGCTACTAAATCAGTCTCCTTTAGTTTCAACAACATTATGTACCGTCAAATTGATGGGATATCAATGGGTAGCCCTCTTGGTCCTTCGTTAGCCAACATTTTCGTTGGATTTTTGGAAAACGAATTATTTTCCAAAATTATTAAGCCAGCATTCTACACACGCTACGTTGATGATACTTTTGCATGCTTTCCCTCTCGGAGCGAAGCTAAACAGTTTCTTGGTCTTCTTTGCAACCTGCATCCATCTTTACAATTTACTATGGAGGTTGAAGACTGTAGCTCTCTCCCATTCCTCGACGTTCGTGTTTCTAAAGTTGGTACTACGTTTGAGACCTCTGTTTATAGAAAACCTACATTTACAGGGCTCTATCTTAATTGGTTTTCTTTTGCCCCCCAGTCTAGAAAAATAAACCTCATTAGCGCTCTTACGCATCGTGCACTTATGATTTGTTCACCAAACCGTCTTGATACGGAACTTGGTGAAATTACAACTATTTTTCTTAATAATGGATATCCCATTAATATAATAAAATCTACTATTGAACGTAAAATTACTACATTTAATAGTGGTAAACATATTGGTCCATCACGTTGTCCCATTTATCTAAAATTACCATGGTTGGGTCCTGATGGCCTTCATATTGTTAAAAGGATTTCTTCTGCTACTCAACGATGTTTTCCAGCTACTATGCTTAGAGTAGTTTACACAACTCGAACCTTTTTCTCTTCTTTTCGTAAAGATGTTTTGCCAACCATTCAAAAGAACTCTGTTGTTTATAAATTCGTTTGTCAGTGTGGAGCTGACTATGTTGGCAAAACGTCCCAAAGATTAGAAATGAGAATATCCCAACATATCCCTCGGGATATTCGACTACACCAGGTTTCGAGAGCATCCGGGCACTCCCAGGCTCATGAGTCTGCCATTGGCGATCACCTGTTGAGTATAAATAGGTGTGCCGATCAATATTCCGATGGGTGGTTTTCTGTTTTATACAGTGCTAGGTCGAACTATCATCTCAATATCATTGAGGCGTTAGTTATTAACAACTCTCGACCTAGCCTGTGTAGACAAAAGATTCTTAGACATCAGTTGGAGATATTCATTGATTTAAAACCACCTGAACAGTGAGATTTTTTTTTTTTTTTCTCCACTGTTCTTCCAACTGTAACCAAAATTCCCCTCTTCCCTCATTCGTTTTCTTAGTTTTTAATCTATCATTCTGACGTTTCCTCTTAGAGGGTCAGACGATAAGGCCTTAGGGAAAATTTTAATTTCACCTGCCCATTTCTTGTTTTTTTTGGTATTTAAATTAAATCATGTTTCCTCTGAAATTTCTCCTTCCATTCTGTTGTACCAAAAATTTACATATATATATATATATATATATATATATATATATATATATATATATATATATATATATATATATATATATATATATATTCCGGTTAATAATGGGGTTAAAACCATTACATGTTTTCGTATAACTAATCTGCAACAGAGTGATCAACTTTATTTTCTTACGCTCATTTTTTAAAACGTATATTCACCCCAAACAATTATCACTGAGATGTACAGGGCTACTGTGAATTAGGGATCAGATGCATACAAGCATCCAAAGAGGGGAGTCGTGCAGCGAGATGATTGTTGACATTATTTAAATTTCTACATTATGCTACAGTCATGGAAACATGAAACAGGGAGGGGATTCCGATGAAAGAAAAAAGTTGTTAGAGTAGAAAGTTTCCAGTATCTAAGGAGCTCTACAATTAAGGGATTTTGCATGCGCAACTTGTTGGGATCGTTTTGTCATTTCTAAACATTTGTGCAATAAAATAATGAGGCATAACTAATGTCTGAGCGATTTATCTGCTTATCGATTAGTCATTCCTTCCAACGTCTATATTTTAGTTATATATTTCCATAAATTCATACGTACAAATTAGTACCTCAAAATAACTATTAGACAGAATCGTATATAGTCGATAGTAACGGGTAAATCTATTCTTTAGAGACGAACTTTGAGTAACCTGGTGCATTCATGCAATGACGACTCTTTAAATCTTCGAGATGATTGTGAATATTTAACTAAAATATATACAGTTTGTATTTACTAGCAATTGCTTTTGCTTGGTATGTTTCAATAAGGAGTTTTAGCGTGTTTAATTATTTTGAATTTCCATTAAAACTCCGTGATACGTTGATATCAGCTTCATATAATTTCTCTGCTGCATTATAAGATTAAAATATCAGATCCGTGCCAACCTTTCGTATTGAAGACAATGAAAAGAAAAGGGGCGAAAGTATCTCCTTGTAGAACCTCGGTGCAGATGTCTAAAAATTCAGTGTCTCCATCTGGCGACCTGACCATTGCTCGAATGTGCTCATATAGCATCATGAAAGACAATAGCTGAGTCTTAACAGGATTAAACAAAACAGGCCATTTTTTACTCAAACCCATAACTGAACTCAGATCAACTTCTACATCAACTGCACATTTTAACTGGTCCAAGGAAGAATAGTTTCGTGAACAAAATTTTTTCATCGGTAGCAAGTGTTGGGTTCTGATAACACGTTGCAATAGTTCAAACGTTAATGAAAAGTTTAGTGCGAATTTGTGGTTTGATCGTCATACAGGTAAAATGTACATACAATGTAGATATTCAAATAAGTATATTACATAATATTTGCCTGCGATCATATTGTTTCATGTTCGGCTGACTTAATATTTATGTTTCAGATTCATGTTAAATCAACTTCAGTACGAAAGGTTGGCACGGATCTGATATTTTAATCTTATAATGCAGCACAGAAATTATATGAAGCTGATATCAACGTATCATGGGGTTTTAATGGAAATTCAAAATAATTAAACACGCTAAAACTCCTTATTGAAACAGCTAACTAACAAACTGAAAAGGCAGTTCTTCAGGGCAGTGGTAGAGTCTGTCCTTGTTTACGGTGCTACAGCATGGACACTCACCAAGGATAGGAAAGAAAACTAGACGGCACATACACCCGTATGCTACGAACAGTATTAAATATTTCTTGGTAAAATCATTCCACGAAGCAGCAACTTTATGGCAACCTACCTACCATATCTAATACTATCAGGGAAAGACACCTACGATTTGACAGTCACTGTCTGAGGAGCAAGCATAAATTGGTGAGTGATGTATTGCTATGGACTCCACGACACGGACGCGCAAGCAAAGGACGATCTAGATCCAGTACAGCCAGCAAATAGCACACGACACCAACCGTGAACCTAAAGATCTGAGGCAGCTGATGGAAGACAGGAAACTCTGGAGAGGAAGAGTCACATTTGTCCGGGCAAGGAGCCCGTCGTGATGATGATGATGATGATGATGATGATGATGATGCTGTGTTTCAGTCATAGACGTGTGTCTTTTCTTTCCAAGATTATTATGGAAGGCTTTTCTTTACATGAGAAATCGACTCTAAAACTTCTTGTTTTTTTTCTCATCAAATATTTACTGGAGTTCGTATATTAAATCCATTGTTATTTCTGCTTCTTATAAAACTGGTTCTCTCTAAACACTTTCTCACACCTGAGGCTATTCGCTATATACACAAATCTACTATCAGACAATGTTTGAAGTACTGTTGTCATATTTGGGCTGGCAAATCTGTGTTTATTTGAAGGTTCTTGATAAATTGCAGAAAAGTATCTGCAATTTGATTGGTCCACACTTTCTTCTTCACTGCAACTTCTCTCTCACAGACGTGATGTTGCTAGTCTCAGTCTTTTTTTACAAATACTATAATGACATGTATTCCTGAGAATTGTTTGAGTTATTCCCTGCGTTCTTTGTTTTAGCTCAAACGAGCTTGTTGGTCTTGAGGTCTGCATCCATTTGCTATTTTAATATCTCATTGTTATAAGTTTATTATTTTCATATCTCATTGTAATAAGTTTATTATTTTCATATCTCATTGTTATAAGTTTATTATTTTCATATCTCATTGTAATAAGTTTATTATTTTCATATCTCATTGTTATAAGTTTATTATTTTAATATCTCATTGTAATAAGTTTATTATTTTCATATCTCATTGTAATAAGTTTATTATTTTCATATCTCATTGTAATAAGTTTATTATTTTCATATCTCATTGTTATAAGTTTATTATTTTCATATCTCATTGTAATAAGTTTATTATTTTCATATCTCATTGTTATAAGTTTATTATTTTCATATCTCATTGTAATAAGTTTATTATTTTCATATCTCATTGTAATAAGTTTATTATTTTCATATCTCATTGTAATAAGTTTATTATTTTCATATCTCATTGTAATAAGTTTATTATTTACATATCTCATTGTAATAAGTTTATTATTTTCATATCTCATTGTAATAAGGGTATTATTTTAATATCTCATTGTAATAAGTTTATTATTTTCATATCTCATTGTGATAAGTTTATTATTTTCATATCTCATTGTTATAAGTTTATTATTTTCATATCTCATTGTAATAAGTTTATTATTTTAATATCTCATTGTAATAAGTTTATTATTTTCATATCTCATTGTAATAAGTTTATTGTTTTCATATCTCATTGTAATAAGTTTATTATTTTCATATCTCATTGTAATAAGGGTATTATTTTAATATCTCATTGTAATAAGTTTATTATTTTCATATCTCATTGTAATAAGTGTATCATTTTAATATCTCATTGTAATAAGTTTATTATTTTCATATCTCATTGTTATAAGTTTATTATTTTCATATCTCATTGTAATAAGTTTATTATTTTCATATCTCATTGTAATAAGTTTATTATTTTAATATCTCATTGTAATAAGTTTATTATTTTCATATCTCATTGTAATAAGTTTATTATTTTCATATCTCATTGTAATACGTTTATTATTTTAATATCTCATTGTAATAAGTTTATTATTTTCATATCTCATTGTAATAAGTTTATTATTTTCATATCTCATTGTAATAAGTTTATTATTTTCATATCTCATTGTAATAAGGGTATTATTTTAATATCTCATTGCAATAAGTTTATTATTTTCATATCTCATTGTAATAAGTGTATTATTTTCATATCTCATTGTAATAAGTTTATTATTTTCATATCTCATTGTAATAAGTTTATTATTTTCATATCTCATTGTAATAAGTTTATTATTTTTATATCTCATTGTAATAAGTTTATTATTTTCATATCTCATTGTAATAAGTTTATTATTTTCATATCTCATTGTAATAAGTTTATTATTTTTATATCTCATTGTAATACGTTTATTATTTTAATATCTCATTGTAATAAGGTTATTATTTTAATATCTCATTGTAATAAGTTTATTATTTTCATATCTCATTGTAATAAGTTTATTATTTTAATATCTCATTGTAATAAGTTTATTATTTTCATATCTCATTGTAATAAGTGTATTATTTTAATATCTCATTTTAATAAGTTTATTATTTTCATATCTCATTGTAATAAGTGTATTTTTTTAATATCTCATTGTAATAAGTTTATTATTTTCATATCTCATTCCAATAAGTTTATTATTTTAATATCTCATTGTGATAAGTTTATTATTTTAATATCTAATTGTAATAAGTTTATTATTTTCATATCTCATTGCAATAAGTTTATTATTTTCATATCTCATTGTAATAAGTTTATTATTTTAATATTTCACTGCAATAAGTTTATTATTTTCAAATCTCATTGTAATAGGTTTATTATTTCAATATCTCATTGTAATAACTTTATTATTTTCATATCTCATTGTAATAAGTGTATTATTTTCATATCTCATTGTAATAAGTGTATTATTTTCATATCTCATTTTAATAAGTTTATTATTTTCATATCTCATTGTAATAAGTGTATTTTTTTTAATATCTCATTGTAATAAGTTTATTATTTTCATATCTCATTGCAATAAGTTTATTATTTTCATATCTCATTGTGATAAGTTTATTATTTTCATATCTCATTGTAATAAGTTTATTATTTTCATATCTAATTGCAATAAGTTTATTATTTTCATATCTCATTGTAATAAGTTTATTATTTTAATATTTCACTGCAATAAGTTTATTATTTTCAAATCTCATTGTAATAGGTTTATTATTTCAATATCTCATTGTAATAAGTTTATTATTTTAATATCTCATGGTAATAAGTTTATTATTTAATTATCTCACTGTAATAAGTTTATTATTTTAATATCTCATTGTAATAAGTTTATTATTTTCATATCTCATTGTAATGAGTGTATTATTTTAATATCTTATTTTAATAAGTTTATTATTTTCATATCTCATTGTAATAAGTGTATTTTTTTAATATCTCATTGTAATAAGTTTATTATTTTCATATCTCATTCCAATAAGTTTATTATTTTCATATCTCATTGTGATAAGTTTATTATTTTCATATCTCATTGTAATAAGTTTATTATTTTCATATCTCATTGCAATAAGTTTATTATTTTCATATCTCATTGTAATAAGTGTATTATTTTAATATTTCACTGCAATAAGTTTATTATTTTCATATCTCATTGTAATAAGTTTATTATTTTAATATCTCATTGTAATAAGTTTATTATTTTCATATCTCATTGTAATAAGTGTATTATTTTAATATCTCATTGTAATAAGTTTATTATTTTAATATCTCATTTTAATAAGTTTATTATTTTCATATCTCATTGTAATAAGTTTATTATTTTCATATCTCATTGCAATAAGTTTATTATTTTCATATCTCATTGTAATAAGTTTATTATTTTAATATTTCACTGCAATAAGTTTATTATTTTCAAATCTCATTGTAATAGGTTTATTATTTCAATATCTCATTGTAATAAGTTTATTATTTTAATATCTCATTGTAATAAGTTTATTATTTAATTATCTCACTGTAATAAGTTTATTATTTTCATATCTCATTGTAATAAGTTTATTATTTTAATATCTCATTGTAATAAGTGTATTATTTTCATATCTCATTGTAATAAGTGTATTATTTTAATATCTCATTGTAATGAGTGTATTATTTTCATATCTCATTTTAATAAGTTTATTATTTTCATATCTCATTGTAATAAGTGTATTATTTTAATATCTCATTGTTATAAGTTTATTATTTTCATATCTCATTGTAAGAGGTTTATTATTTTCATATCTCATTGTAATAAGTGTATTATTTTAATATCTCATTGTAATAAGTGTATTTTTTTCATATCTCATTGTAATAAGTTTATTATTTTAATATCTCATTGTAATAAGTGTATTATTTTAATATCTCATTGTAATAAGTTTATTATTTTAATATCTCATTGTAATAAGTGTATTATTTTAATATCTCATTGTTATAAGTTTATTATTTTAATATCTCATAGTAATAAGTTTATTATTTTCATATCTCATTGTAATAAGTTTATTATTTTCATATCTCATTGTAATAAGTTTATTATTTTCATATCTCATTGTAATAAGTGTATTATTTTAATATCTCATTGTAATAAGTTTATTATTTTCATATCTTATTGTAATAAGTTTATTATTTTCATATCTAATTGTAATACGTTTATTATTTTAATATCTCATTGTAATAAGTTGATTGTTTTCATATCTCATTGTAATAAGTTTATTATTTTCATATCTCATTGTAATAAGTTTATTATTTTCATATCTCATTGTAATAAGGGTATTATTTTAATATCTCATTGTAATAAGTTTATTATTTTCATATCTCATTGTAATAAGTGTATTATTTTAATATCTCATTGTAATAAGTTTATTATTTTCATATCTCATTGTAATAAGTTTATTATTTTCATATCTCATTGTAATAAGTTTATTATTTTCATATCTCATTGTAATAAGTTTATTATTTAAATATCTCATTGTAATAAGTTTATTATTTTAATATCTCATTGTAATAAGTTTATTATTTTCATATCTCATTGTAATACGTTTATTATTTTAATATCTTATTGTAAGAAGTTTATTTTCATATCTCATTGTAATAAGTGTAATATTTTAATATCTCATTGTAATAAGTTTATTATTTTCATATCTCATTGTAATAAGTGTATTATTTTCATATCTCATTGTAATAAGGTTATTATTTTCATATCTCATTGTAATAAGTTTATTATTTTAATATCTCATTGTAATAAGTTTATTATTTTCATATCTCATTGTAATAAGTGTATTATTTTAATATCTCATTTTAATAAGTTTATTATTTTCATATCTCATTTTAATAAGTGCATTTTTTTAATATCTCATTGTAATAAGTTTATTATTTTCATATCTCATTCCAATAAGTTTATTATTTTAATATCTCATTGTGATAAGTTTATTATTTTCATATCTCATTGTAATAAGTTTATTATTTTCATATCTCATTGCAATAAGTTTATTATTTTCATATCTCATTGTAATAAGTTTATTATTTTAATATTTCACTGCAATAAGTTTATTATTTTCATATCTCATTGTGATAAGTTTATTATTTTAATATCTCATTGTAATAAGTTTATTATTTTCATATCTCATTGTAATAAGTGTATTATTTTAATATCTCATTGTAATAAGTTTATTATTTTAATATCTCATTGTAATAAGTTTATTATTTTCATATCTCATTGTAATAAGTGTATTATTTTAATATCTCATTGTAATAAGTTTATTATTTTCATATCTCATTGCAATAAGTTTATTATTTTCATATCTCATTGTGATAAGTTTATTATTTTCATATCTCATTGTAATAAGTTTATTATTTTCATATCTCATTGTAATAAGGGTATTATTTTAATATCTCATTGTAATAAGTTTATTATTTTCATATCTCATTGTAATAAGTGTATTATTTTAATATCTCATTGTAATAAGTTTATTATTTTCATATCTCATTGTAATAAGTTTATTATTTTAATATTTCACTGCAATAAGTTTATTATTTTCAAATCTCATTGTAATAGGTTTATTATTTCAATATCTCATTGTAATAAGTTTATTATTTTAATATCTCATTGTAATAAGTTTATTATTTAAATATCTCATTTTAATAAGTTTATTATTTTCATATCTCATTGTAATAAGTTTATTATTTTCATATCTCATTGTAATGAGTGTATTATTTTAATATCTCATTGTAATAAGTTTATTATTTTCATATCTCATTGTAATAAGTTTATTATTTTCATATCTCATTGTAATAAGTTTATTATTTTCATATCTCATTGTAATAAGTTTATTATTTTAATATCTCATTGTAATAAGTTTATTATTTTCATATCTCATTGTAATAAGTTTATTATTTTCATATCTCATTGTAATACGTTTATTATTTTAATATCTCATTGTAATAAGTTTATTATTTTCATATCTCATTGTAATAAGTTTATTATTTTCATATCTCATTGTAATAAGTTTATTATTTTCATATCTCATTGTAATAAGGGTATTATTTTCATATCTCATTGTAATAAGGTTATTATTTTCATATCTCATTGTAATAAGTTTATTATTTTAATATCTCATTGTAATAAGTTTATTATTTTCATATCTCATTGTAATAAGTGTATTATTTTAATATCTCATTTTAATAAGTTTATTATTTTCATATCTCATTGTAATAAGCGTATTTTTTTAATATCTCATTGTAATAAGTTTATTATTTTCATATCTCATTCCAATAAGTTTATTATTTTAATATCTCATTGTGATAAGTTTTTATTTTCATATCTCATTGTAATAAGTTTATTATTTTCATATCTCATTGCAATAAGTTTATTATTTTCATATCTCATTGTAATAAGTTTATTATTTTAATATTTCACTGCAATAAGTTTATTATTTTGATATCTCATTGTAATAAGTTTATTATTTTAATATCTCATTGTAATAACTTTATTATTTTCATATCTCATTGTAATAAGTGTATTATTTTAATATCTCATTGTAATAAGTTTATTATTTTAATATCTCATTTTAATAAGTTTATTATTTTCATATACTATTGTAATAAGTTTATTATTTTCATATCTCATTGTAATAAGTTTATTATTTTCAAATCTCATTGTAATAAGTTTATTATTTTAATATCTCATTTTAATAAGTTTATTATTTTCATATCTCATTGTAATAAGTTTATTATTTTAATATCTCATTGTAATAAGTTTATTATTTTAATATCTCATTGTAATAACTTTATTATTTTCATATCTCATTGAAATAAGTGTATTATTTTAATATCTCATTGTAATAAGGTTATTATTTTCATATCTCATTGCAATAAGTTTATTATTTTCATATCTCATTGTGATAAGTTTATTATTTTCATATCTCATTGTAATAAGTTTATTATTTTCATATCTCATTGCAATAAGTTTATTATTTTCATATCTCATTGTAATAAGTTTATTATTTTAATATTTCACTGCAATAAGTTTATTATTTTCAAATCTCATTGTAATAGGTTTATTATTTCAATATCTCATTGTAATAAGTTTATTATTTTAATATCTCATTGTAATAAGTTTATTATTTAAATATCTCATTTTAATAAGTTTATTATTTTCATATCTCATTGTAATAAGTTTATTATTTTCATATCTCATTGTTATAAGTGTATTATTTTAATATCTCATTGTAATAAGTTTATTATTTTCATATCTCATTGTAATAAGTGTATTATTTAATTATCTCACTGTAATAAGTTTATTATTTTCATATCTCATTGTAATAAGTTTATTATTTTCATATCTCATTGCAATAAGTTTATTATTTTCATATCTCATTGTAATAAGTTTATTATTTTAATATTTCACTGCAATAAGTTTATTATTTTCAAATCTCATTGTAATAGGTTTATTATTTCAATATCTCATTGTAATAAGTTTATTATTTTAATATCTCATTGTAATAAGTTTATTATTTAAATATCTCACTGTAATAAGTTTATTATTTTCATATCTCATTGTAATAAGTTTATTATTTTAATATCTCATTGTAATAAGTTTATTATTTTTATATCTCATTGTAATAAGTGTATTATTTTAATATCTCATTGTAATAAGTTTATTATTTTCATATCTCATTGTAATAAGTTTATTATTTTCATATCTCATTGTAATAAGTTTATTATTTTCATATCTCATTGTAATAAGTGTATTATTTTAATATCTCATTGTTATAAGTTTATTATTTTCATATCTCATTGTAAGAGGTTTATTATTGTTATATCTCATTGTAATAAGTGTATTATTTTAATATCTCATTGTAATAAGTGTATTATTTTCATATCTCATTGTAATACGTTTATTATTTTAATATCTCATTGTAATAAGTGTATTATTTTAATATCTCATTGTAATAAGTTTATTATTTTAATATCTCATTGTAATAAGTGTAATATTTTAATATCTCATTGTTATAAGTTTATTATTTTAATATCTCATAGTAATAAGTTTATTATTTTTATATCTCATTGTAATAAGTGTATTATTTTAATATCTCATGGTAATAAGTGTATTATTTTAATATCTCATTGTAATAAGTGTATTATTTTAATATCTCATTGTAATAAGTTTATTATTTTCATATCTCATTGTAATAAGTGTATTATTTTAATATCTCATCGTAATAAGTTATTATTTTCATATCTGATTGTAATAAGTTTATTATTTTCATATTTCATTGTAATAAGTTTATTATTTTCATATCTCATTGTAATAAGTGTATTATTTTTATATCTCATTGTAATAAGTTTATTATTTTAATATCTTATTGTAATAACTTTATTATTTTAATATCTCATTGTAATAAGTGTATTATTTTCATATCTCATTGTAATAAGTTTATTGTTTTAATATCACATTGTAATAAGTTTATTAGTTTTATATCTGATATTAATAAGTGTATTATTTTCATATCTCATTTTAATAAGTTTATTATTTTCATATCTCATTGTAATAAGTTTATTATTTTCATATCTCATTGTAATAAGTTTATTATTTTCATATCTCATTGTAATAAGTTTATTATTTTCATATCTCATTGTAATAAGTTTATTATTTTCATATCTCATTGTAATAAGTTTATTATTTTCATATCTCATTGTAATAAGTTTATTATTTTCATATCTCATTGTAATAAGTTTATTATTTTCATATCTCATTGTAATAAGTTTATTATTTTCATATCTCATTGTAATAAGTTTATTATTTTCATATCTCATTGTAATAAGTTTATAATTTTCATATCTCATTGTAATAAGTTTATTATTTTAATATCTCATTGTAATAAGTTTATTATTTTCATATCTCATTGTAATAAGTTTATTATTTTCATATCTCATTGTAATAAGTTTATTATTTTCATATCTCATTGTAATAAGTTTATTATTTTCATATCTCATTGTAATAAGTTTATTATTTTCATATCTCATTGTAATAAGTTTATTATTTTCATATCTCATTGTAATAAGTTTATTATTTTCATATCTCATTGTAATAAGTTTATTATTTTCATATCTCATTGTAATAAGTTTATTATTTTCATATCTCATTGTAATAAGTTTATTATTTTCATATCTCATTGTAATAAGTTTATTATTTTCATATCTCATTGTAATAAGTTTATTATTTTCATATCTCATTGTAATAAGTTTATTATTTTCATATCTCATTGTAATAAGTTTATTATTTTCATATCTCATTGTAATAAGTTTATTATTCTAGTCGCTCCTTTTCAAGGATTGCAATGTTGTTGAAATCTCTTCATGCTTACTCTTTTTCTTTCTACCTACAGACGTGGTCTATTCAATTGACAGTCTGTCTTTTAATAATCATCTTCTGTTCTTGCTAGCTCCTAAAATCTAGTGGCGTTATGTCTTGCCTCATGCGATCTTCATAAAAAGTCATTAAGTCGGAAATATTTGTAAAATGGTAAAACGTTATAGCAATATATGTACAATATGTACAGCAAAAGTTAATAGACATGATTGATATTTTTCTGTTGTTTTTTATGTGGTTATGTGTTTATGTGCTTATGTGTTTATGTGTTTATGTTCTTATGTGTTTATGTGCTTATGTGTTTATGCGC